>NW_027203168.1:0-102474 GCF_024711535.1 Dipodomys merriami
TATTAGATAGACACCTCTAGCAGTACCTAAATATCTAAATTTATATTTATTTATGTACCACTATCGTCATAGAAAGTTACTGCGATTTTGGCCAAACAGGGGATTGATCCCAGGTTTTGGGATCGACTTGGCAGCTGAATGGGCTAGAGGCTGTGGTGGTGACACTCACCCATTCAAGAATTGGGCCTCTCAGGCTTTCAGATCAGGTCCCATCATTGCCAAAAATTTCTTCCTGGTGTAAGATTTCAAGTGTGACATCTGTTTTCCTTTTCTGTGCAAGTTCATAATATGTCTGCAAAGTTACATGCTATGGAATAGATTGGAATAAATGTAATAAATGTTATGGGTGCACTCACAGTCCGTAAAATAAATGCTAAACCAATAAATCAATAATAAAACATAATGAATCGCTCCAACAAACACAATATAGACTGAATATATAGATGTAGTATAAATCGTATATTTAACATGTCTATAAATGTTATGAGGTGCTTGAATTCAGCCCTAGGGAAGAGTTTAGTTCATGCATGATTCTCATAGGTAATGATAGGCAAGACGTATGTCACAACAAAAATTTTTAATTAAGAGTTCATGAAGTGTGACAATAAGAATAACATTGAGGAATTGGAGGAAATAGGAAAGATCCAAGAATCAGTACTCACATGTTGTAGAGCACATGGGCAGCAAAGATGGTGCTGATAAGGAGTTGAGTGGGCAGAGCCTGATTTGCTTTATATTCAGTGCGTAACCAGACCATGGAAACTTAGGTGCATGATAGGGTGTGACCTTGACAGTGATTGGTTCCTCTTCCTCCTTATTTGCTCTACAAAAAAAAAGACAGAATGCCCCAAGAAGTTACTATAATTTCAGACAGCCATTGGGCAATATTTTTGCAGTTCCAAAAAGCACTGGATGAAGTTTACCTGAAGGGGTATTCTATTTTTGAGCCCATTTTCCTTTGGTTGTTTGCAGGTGTTACATTGATTTCTGCAGTTTTAACTCAAAAGGGGGAGCCATTAGAGTGGGTTCACACTCCCCTGGGGGCACACCTTGGGTGTACTCTCAAGCAGACCAACTTGCACATGCTATGGTCAAGGGAAGGACCCAAGCCCAAAGGCATTATTGCCTTGACCCTCACTCCATTATTTTTCCTTTTCCGATGGCAGACATTGAATGGCTCACTCGAGCCAATGCTAATCTTGCTCTCTTCTTAGAGGGGTTTCTAGGCCAAATTGACTGCCATTATGGGCCATTCAAATAGACTGTCATGTTATGGTGACTTCCCCTCAAAATGCCATCTCTATTTTCTGCTACGCCTATTCCTGGCGCCCTCCATGTTTTTACTGATGGAGGTAAAGCAGGCTCTGCGTATGCAGCCTTTGAAGAGCCAGACAACAAAGATTCCCACCTTGTCAAGGGTCAGCACAATATAAAGAAGTGCTGGCCATAATTATGGCTCTTCAGGACATTCAAAAACCCTTTAGTTTGTAGTCTGATAGCCTATAAAACAAAAAAGGGTAGTTAATCCCCATATACAGTTACAGATAGCTATGTTTACCATTAACATTTTAAAATTTTCAAAAGGGGCAACTGAATCCAGATTTCAGAAGCACTGGGGACAACTATTCCCTAAGCCCCAAATAAAAGTCAGGTGGAAGGACCCCCTGACACAACAATGAAGAGGACCTGAACCCCTAGTTTCCATGGGCAGGGAATTTGGATGCGTTTTTCCCATAGGGGAGACAGCCCCCATTGGATTCCTGCCAGGAATCTTAAGTTTTTACCTATCTCCTCTATACAGGAGGATACATAAGGATAAGCTAACCAACAAGGAAGAAAAATGGCTATGGTGGCCTAGGCTTGTGTTTAAAAGAGAAAAGCCGAAATATAATTATTAACCATCCCCAACGGCAACCAACCCTTGAGAAGCTCTTGTGTTCTCTAACAATTGTAGATGGCGATACTCCAGCTGTTGGCTGTCCTGACCCTCCCAGTCCTGACAATGGCCCTATGGAACCTGCATCAACTTCGAGGAGTGACCTGGGCAGTGATCAGTGCTGGCAATGCAGAAATCATCAATAGCACCACAAGAGAAGTTGTCCCTTTGACCTGGTGGCCTGACATTCATTTTGATCACACCCTATGTCATTATGTATAGACCATTTAATATTTATGTTGGAGTTAATTATTTTAATGTCACCTGCTCTAATTATTCTTTTAGTAATTGTTTGTATAGCGGCATTATTGAATCCATACTTATTGTTAAACAACCACCTTTTGTTATGCTTCCAATTTAGATCTTTTTCAGCCCCAGAGCCAAATAGCTGGATTAGAACAAGCCCACCTCTGGACTCTGAAGTGGCAAAGACTGCTATTCCATCCTTGACAAATGTTAAAGGACTAGTAATGGCATTGCTTGGCATGGAAATGCTTTTGCTGATGGTTTTTCTATGCCTTACTTGCATTATATGTGCACTACAAAAAGCTTATGAGCTTATCCAGGCAGTTACATAAGATCAAGATCCAAGTGAATAAATTTCCCTGAGAGGAATCGCAACCAGAGACGGGTAAGAGGGGGTATCAGTCTGGCCAACCTAAGACAGGGCCTTCATCTTTGCTCTGAAGAAGTTCCCGATGATGGGTCAGGCAGAAAAGGCGATCCACCCAACCTAAGACAGGCAGGTTCACTTCTTTAAACAAAGACAGGGGAGCTGTTGGGAGCCATTTCGAGATTAAAGTAAAGCTCAAAGTCATCTTGACCCCTGTGCTCCCTTAAAGGCACGTACAAGGAACTGGCTTACTTAAAAGACACCAGGTGCCCAGGATTGCTTTGCTAAGTCTGCAGTTTGTTTTAAAATTTCCTTGTTTTTCTGGACTATAGTAGAATGGCCTGAGTGTGCAGGCCCACGAGGATGCACCATGCCGCATGTGTGGAACTCCCAATACCCAGGCTGCTCCCAGGTTCTGAAGAGGATGACCTTATGAGATACTGACTGTTATATATGCCCAGGAATTAATTGAACTGCTTCGGACATTTCTAACTGTGGTGGGACTGATGATTATTATTGTGCTAGGTGGGGATGTGAGGTAACTGGGACGGGCTCTTGGATCATGCACAAGGGCCCACCCTATCCTTGTCTGGCGAATCTCACCACCCAGACTTGCCTCAAACCCCCTGCATGGCCAATGCTATCCTTACCAATGGAATCCTTTTAAAATAACCTTTACAGGGGAGGGAAAAAAATAACTAACTTGGAAGTGGCTCTGCCATTAAAACAAAAAAGAGAGAATCTATAGAGCACATGGGCAGCAAAGATGTTGCTGATAGGGAGTTGAGTGGGCAGAGCCCAATTTGCTTTACAGTATGTAACCAGACCTTGGAAGCTTAGGTGCATGCTAGGGTGTGACCTTGAAATAATTGGTTCCTCTTCCTCCCCTCCCATGCCACCCACTCTTTCTTGCTTTAATAATGGCTTGCTCTGTGTTAATAAAGGAGTTTTCCTGCTTGAGTTGACTCCCTGCTGTGTCTGATTGTCTCCCGGGATAAGGGAGGCTGGGGAACAGGCGAGTGGCTGCACTTACCTTTCCTAGGACTCTGTCTGTCTTTTGTGAGATGAACGAAAACCCGACAACATGGTAGATGGGATTCCAACACAGCTAGCCACATCTCCTACTCTACCCAAATAGGTATTTATTAGCATACTAGCTTCAGCTTATGAATGGATGAATATTGTGCCCCACCCCAACCCCGGGGCTCAATCTAAGGTTTCGGGAACCCCCTAGCTCCTTAGTTGCTCACAGGCTGGTATCCTCACCTAGACTCTTTCGCCAATTGGGACTGCTAAGCTCTGAGTTCAAATCCCAGTACTGCCAAAAGATGAATCCTAATATGAGAAGCCCATTGATCCATCTGTTTTCCTGTCCTGTGAAAGTCCTGGGTCTCAGGGAGGATGGAGAATTCTATATAGGCAACTCTATAACCATAGGAAGAGGTTGTTATCCACGTTGGCACAGTTATGTCTGTCATTATACTCAATAAAACACAAATGCATCCATGACTAAGACACACAATAAAAAGAGTAACTACACTGAACTCATGATGCATTTCATACATATATGTAAATAGAGATCCTATGTGTAAAATAGGTGGGTACATTATTTTTTCCAGTGCTGGGGCTTCAGTTCAGGACCTGTGACCTGGCCTGATATTGTAGTCTTCAAGGATGGTGAGCTTCCCTTTCCCCCACAGTGTTATAGATTTACCCAGACCTGAGTTAGAATCCCAGCTGTAGCAGAAAACTGGTGTGAGTTCTGAGCCAGGTTGCATTATTATGATTATTATTGCCAAGGAAAGGATTTGAACTCAGTTTGTGGTAACTCTGCCTCAGCTTCAATCACCTCAGGGTGGTGGGCTGCAATGGGCCCATAGCCGATCCTGGGATACTAGGCCCTGAAGTCTTGCAGGAAAACACACATGCACACACACACACACACACACCAAGGAAGAGAGAGAGAGAGAGAGAGAAAGAGAGAGAGAGAGAGAAAGAGAGAGAGAGAGAGAGAGAGAGAGAGAGAGAGAGAGAGAGAGAGAGAGAGAGAGAGAGAGAGAGAGGAGAGAGAGAGAGGAAAGCCGTGGGATGGATTTTACATTTTGTTCCTTTCCAAGGTGACCATCCTGGGTCTTAATGACATGCTTACAAAGAGTACTTCACCTTGCATTGGTGAAGGATAGCGGGCTATCAGGGAAGCCATAGGCCCATGCAACAATGTAGGCTCTGATTTCGAGTCCTGGTCCTGACACATACCAATATGTGGAATTCCCAATACACTCGTTCTTATGCATTGAAATACCGATGGAATGTGAGCCAACTCATGATTGAATGAGAAGTTTCTGAGTGCATCAATCAGTCTAGTCTAAAATTAGATGCAATGATCCTAGGATGCTGATTGATCTTAATGAATAGTCTATTAAGCATGAAAAGAATCTTATTTCTTCAATGGTGGCATAATAACTACCTAAGAGTTGGTAGGAACCTAGTTGATATACTTGAATCCTAGGCAGATGTCTCTGGCACTATATACAAACATATTTATTGGTATATTACCACCTGCCTATCCATGTATGGCTATTTTGTCCTCCCCTGTGGCTCGATCTCAGGGTCTGGGAACTGCCTGGCAGCTTCCTGGGCTAGAGTTTGCCATGTTGACACACCCATTCATGAATTGGGTCTGCTAGGCCCTGAGCTCAGGTCCCAGCACTGCCAACATTTGTATCATGGAGTAAGAAGTGGAGTGTAACACCTGTTTTCCTTTTCTCTGAGTGTCCTGGGTGTAAGACATGAAAGAGAACATGTCTACAAATCTAGATATATATGATAGGATGTCATCAATATAATAAATGGAATGCGTGTTATCACAGTCAATAAAATAAGTGGTAAATAAATGAATAAAACAGAAATACAATAGATAACCACAACAAACAGGATATGGACTGAACATCAATAGGTAGGTACAAATCCTATCTTTAAAATGTATATAAATAGTGTGTTTCCCAGGGCTCGGGCATGAATTCAGGCCTAGGGAGCAGGCCTGACTTTCTTGTCCTCAAGCATGGTGAGCTTCCCTTTCATCCACAGTGTTGCAGAGTTACCCAGACCCTAAGTTCAAATCCAAAGCCTGGCAGATAAAACAGCACCAATTGCAAGCCAGGGAAATTTTTTTGCCAAGCAAGTTCTTGAACTCAGGTCATGGCAACTCTGCCTCAGCTTCCATCACCCTAGGCTGTGGTGCAGCCACTGGAACCACAGACGATCCTTGGATCCTAGACCTCCAGGCCTTGCAAGCTGGGGGGGAATGCACAGAAAATAAGTGGTGAGATGGCCTTTTTAGATTTTGCACCATGACCATCTGGGTCTGAATGACACAGCTCCAAAGGGTACTTCACCTTGCATTGCTTAAGGCTGGTGAGCTATTGGGCTATTGGACCATAGTCCTGCAGGGCAATATAGGACTAGAGTCGAATCCCAGTCATGTCACTTCTGGAAGATGGGAGAGCCTAAGAGACTCATTTCAATCTATAAGAATAACCGTGGAATGTTATAAATGTCACTGTTGAATGAGTTGCTCATGAATGATACTCGTGTAAAATTAGACATCATGGTTTTAGTCGGCTGGTTGATTTTATATAATATGAAAAATTAAAAGAATACTCTTTCTTACAGGGATGCAATGATTTCAGGACACCAATTTACTTAAGAGTTTATTTATTTATTTTTTATTGTGAAAATAATGTACAGAGGGGTTACAATTACATGGGCAAGATAATGAGTACATTTCTTATCAAGCATTGTAGCTTCCTCTTTTGTTTCCCTTTCCCATCCATTAACATCCTTCCCCCGCCTCCCAACCCAATCCTCCCAACCCCCCTTCCTCACCACACCCCCACACCAAAGTTGTAAAATTAGTTTTCAACATAACGACTTGTACATCTCATTGAGGATAAAAACAATAACATTAATTACATGGAGGTATAATAATACCCAAGAATGGTAGGAATGTAGTCTATATAACTGAATAATGGATAGACATCTCTGGCACTCTATAAAGATATATATTTATTAGCGTACTACCATCTGAGTGTCAATCTGTTCTTATTTTGTCAACCGCTGGGGCTCAATCTCAGGCCCTGGGAACTTCCTGTCAGCTCAATTTGCCCCAGGATGGCATGCTGACAGTGACCCATTCATGAATTTGTCCCTGTAGGCCATGAGATCAGATGTCAGAACTCCCAAACAACGAATCATGGAATAAAAAGCTGATGGTGACACATGTTTTCCTTTTCTGTGAAAGTCCTGGGTGTCAGATATGAAGCAGAATACATATGTACACCTATATCATATGTAATCAATGTAATCATTGTTCTATGTGCCATAATAGACAATAAAATAAAGTCAATACATGAACAAAACAAAAAATAAAATGAATAAATATACTGAACTCAATATGTACATACATATGTCTGTAAATATAAATCATATACTTAAAATGTACATGAATAGGATTTTATTTAGTGCAGAGGATCCATTTCAGGCCTAAGGAACAGATTGAATTTCTTGACTTCAAGGAGGCAAGCTTCCCCTTCCCACACGGTGCAACAGAGTTACCAAGACCATGAGTTCAAATCCCAGTCCTGGCAAGAAAAATGGCATCTCTATGCTATATGACACCCAATTCTTAGGTATTTCATTCGGCCTCCATTTTATGAATGTTATTGTTGAAATGCTTAATAAAGTATTAACTAAAATCGATCAGTGTCCTATAATATAATTGTGTATAATTTTATACTGGAATCATTCAAGAACTGCTCATTCAATCATGACATACATCACATTCCATTGGTATTCATATGGATAAATGAGTTTCTTAGTATCTCCTGCCATTTGAAAGTGGGAGGACCAGGATTCGAACTGTGGGTTCCAGCTCCCACCACTTAAACCTGAGGATAGGGAAATCACCGGTCTGTCCAAGAACATCAGCAAGACCAATGATTAGGCAGGCACCAGTGGCTCTCAGCAGTCCTCCTTGATACTTACAAGGCTGTGAAAGGAGGGTCATGTTCAAAGTCACCCTAGGCAGGAAAGTCCTTTAGACCACTATCCAACTTAAGTGGCAACAAAGCCACAAGAAGAGACATGTGGCTCACGCTAGCCTTGATCCAATGCAGCTCACAGACTGTGCCCAGATCCTGAGTTCAAGTTCTGAGACTGGCAACAAACAGCCATACACAACAATTTGTGCAGCCATCCAAGTAAAGCAGGTCACCCTTTTGTACCCAACTGAATTGGACAGAGTTCTCTGGGAAAGGGTCTGGCGAAGCTGCTGTCATTTTTACTCCGCCCATGCTGCCTGCATCACAGGATTCCGGCCACAAACCCATTCTTTCCTGGTTCTTTCTGACCAATGGGATTCAAGAATGCTGGCCCACATTCCATGCTGCCCTGCAGCACCAGAATTCCCTCTGTTGGTTGACACCACTAACAGCGATTGAGGAAAGTAGAGGCGGCTGAGTGGTGAGCAAGAGATTCGAGGTAACTTTGGAGTAAATTAGGATATTGAACTCTTAGTCACTGAGTAGGAGAATAGAGGGTTTCCCAGAGCCTGGGAATGTGGCCAGCCTATCTTTCCCATCACAGCTCTCAGATGTCTGAAACAACAAGATTCCATGAGAGAGCTGAGGACAAGAACTACTACGAGAACACCAGCAGAAGAATACTCCCGTCAGATCTGCAACATTCAACAAAACAAAGAACACGAAAAAGAGAGGGAGGCTCAAGACAAACATCATCTTATACATATGATAGAAACAATTGCATAAAAGGAAAAAAAACATTTAAATACTTATCTTGGGGTTCATTCCATTAACATCAACTTATCTGAACTTAGTTATTACAAATAAGGGAAACCATGGGACCTATGTTTCTTTGGGCCTGGCTTACTTCACTTAATGTAATTTTTTCCAAGTCTTTCCATTTCCTAACAAATGGGGCAATGGCATTCTTTCTGATGGAGGCATAGAATTCCATTGGGTATATATACCACATTGTCTTGATCCATTCATCTACTGAGGGGCATCTGGGTTGGTTCCACAACTTAGCTATGGTAAATAATGCTGCAATAAAAATAGTCGTGCCGGTAGCTTTAGTTTGGTCTTGTTTGTGATCATTTGGGTAAATGCCCAAAAGTGGGATTGCCGGCTCATAAAGGAACTCTATGTGGAGTCTTTTGAGGAATCTCCATGCTGCTTTCCAAAGTGGTTGAACAAGTTTACACTCCCACCAACAATGCAGTAAAGTTCTCTTCTGTCCGTATGCCCTCCAGCAGCTGTTGTTATTAGAATTTTTTATTATAACCATTCTAACTGGGATGCGGTGGTATATCCTTGTTGTTTTGATTTGCATTTCTTTTATGGCTAGAACTTGAGCATTTTTTCATGTGTCTATTGGCCATCCTTCTTTCCTCTTCAGAAAAGTTTCTCGTTAAGTCTTTAGCACAGTCATTTATTGGGGAATTGTTTGTTTGAAGATTTGTTTTGAAGGGATTTAATTTTTTAAGTTCCAGGTATATTTTAGATATGAGACCCTTGTCTGTTGTATGGCTAGTGAAAATCTTCTCCCAATGCGTGGACTTTCTATTGATCTTCCAAGCTATGTCCTTTGCCATGCAGAAGCTCTGCAATTTCATGCAATACCATTTGTCCAACCTTTCTTTCATTTGTTGTGTTTCTGGGGCTCTATTAAGAAAATTTCGGCCTATGCCAAGGAGACCTAGGGTTTCTCCTACTCCATTCTGTAATGTTTTCAGAGTGTCTGCTGTGACTCCGAGGTGATTGATCCATGTGGAGTTGATTCTGGTGCAAGGTGATATATAATGTTCTAGCTTTAGTTTTCCATAAGTAGTTAACCAAATTTTTTTTAATTTTAAATTTTATTTTATTTTATTTGAGAACATACTGTACAGAGGGGTTACAATTACATGGGCAGGATAATGCATACATTTCTTACCAAGCATTGCAGCCTCCTCCTTTGTTTACCCTTCACCTCCCTTCCCATCCTCCCCCCTCCCCCCACCCAATCATACCCCCCTCCCTCCCCCACACTGACATTGTAAAGCTGGTTTTGACATGACATTTTGTACTTCTCATTGTTGCAACAGGTCCACCTGAATCCTTAAATGACTTGTTTGTCCCCATCTCCTCCACATGTTATACTGACATCAAATATAGTGAAAGCGGGGGTTACACTGTGGGGGAGGGACATACAAAGTAACAAAGAAATAATCTTATAAATGCATTAGAAACACATGCCTGAAAGAAATGAAAACATTAAAATACATATTTATGGGTTCATTTTCCTAACATCACATTATCTGACCTTTTCCGCTTGACTCATACCTATACTAGATATTGCAAATAAAGGAAACCATGGGACCTATGTTTCTTTGGGCCTGGCTTACTTCACTTAATATAATTTTTTTAAAAAATTAAACCACCCAACAACAAATCCTCAAAGAAACAACTGCCCAATAAATAAGTGGGTGAAAGACTTAAAGAGAAGCTTCTCTGAAGAAGAAAGAAGGATGGCCAATAGACACATGAAGAAATGTTCAACATCCCTAGCCATAAAAGAAATGCAAATCAAAACAACCTCACTCCAGTTAGAACAGCAAAAATCAAGAACTCTAACAACAACAGATGCTGGAGGGGATGTGGACAGAAAGGAACCTTACTTCATTGTTGGTGGGAATGTAAACTTGTTCAACCACTTTGGAAAGCAGTATGGAGGTTCCTCAAAAGACTTCACATAGATCTCCCCTATGATCCAGCAATCCCACTTTTGGGCATTTACCCAAATGTTTACAAACAAGACCACACTAAAGCTACCAGCACAACTATGTTTATTGCAGCATTATTTACCATAGCTAAGATATGGAACCAACCCAGATGCCCCTCAGTAGATGAATGGATCAAGAAAATGTGGTATATATACACAATGGAATTCTATGCCTCCATCAGAAAGAATGACATTTCCCCATTTGTTAGGAAATGGAAAGGTTTGGAAAAAATTATATTAAGTGAAGTAGTTAACCAATTTTACCAGCACCATTTACTGAAGAGGCTGTGTTTCTTCCATTCTGTTTTTTTTTTTAGCTCCATTATCGAAGATTAGATGGCTACAGGTCTTTAGGTTCATTTGTGGGTTTTCAAGTCTATTCAATTGGTCCTGGGGTCTGTTCTTGTGCCAGTACCAAGCTATTTTGATTACTATGGCTTTGTAGTAGAGTTTGAAATTTGGTATTGATATTCCTGCAGCACTGTTATTTCTGTTAAAGATTGTTTTTGTTATTCAGGGTCTTTTATTGTTCTATATGAATTTTTGGATTGCCTCTTCTATTTCCTTGAAGAATAAGATTGGAATATTGATAGGTATCACATTGAATTTGTAGATAGCCTTGGGAAGTATGGCCATTTTCACAATGTTGATTTTTCCAATCCAGGAGCATGGGAGTTTTTGCCAAATTCTAAGTTCTGTTTTGATTTCGTTTTTCAGGTTTTCAAAGTTTTCATCATAGATGTCCTTCACTTGTTTGGTTAATTCCTAGGTATTTTATTTTTTTGGGGGTATTACAAATGGAGTTGCTTTCCTGATTTGTCACACTTTTCTCATTGATGGCATATAGAAAAGCCATTGATTTTTGAAGGCTAATTTTATACCCTGCTACTTTGCCAAAATTTTGAATCATCTTGAAGAATTTGGGAGCAGAGTCCATGGGATTCTTTGAATGCAAGATCATGTCATCTGCAAAAATGGAGAGTTTTACTTCTTCTTTTCCTATTTGGAACCCCTTGATGTTTGCATCTTGTATTATTGCTGTAGTTAGGCATTTTAATACTAGATTGAAGAACAATGGAGTGAGTGGGCATCCTTGTCTCGTTCCTGAGTTTCGAGGACATGGAGTTAATTTTTCAACATTGAGCATAATACTGGCTTGAGGTTTTATTATACAGCTTATATTGTACTGAGGAAGGTTCCATGGATTCCTAGTCTTTGCAGAAACTTCATCATAAAGTGGTGTTGGATCTTGTCAAATGTTTTCTCTGCATCTATTGAGAAAACCATGTGGTTCTTATTCTTGCTCTTGTTGATGTGAATTATGTTATCTTGTTTGTGTATATTGAACCAGCTTTGCATTCCTGAAATGAATCCTGTTTGATTGTGACCTATGATTTTTTGGATAAATTGTTGAAGTCGATTGGCCAAAATGTTGTTGAAAAGTTTGCATCAATGTTCTTCAAAGAAATGGGTCTATAGTTCTCTTTCTTTGATGAGTCCCTGCCTGGTTTTGGGATGAGGGTTACTATAGATTCATAGGATGAATTTGGTAGTAAACCTTCTCTTTCAATTCCATTAAAAATTTGAAGGAGCGAGGTGTGAGTTCTGCTTTGAAGGCCTTGTAGAACTATGCTGTAAAACCATCTGGTCCTGGGCTTTTCTTAGATGATAGGTCTCTTTTTGCTATTTCTATTTCAATGCTTGATATGGGGTTGTTAAGATGGTTTAACTCATCTTGATTTAGTTTTGGCCTGTTGATATTTGCTAGGAAAAGTTCCATTTCTGCCATGTTCTCAAACATATTAGCATAAAGGTTTGAGAATCATTCCCTTATAATTTTCTGAATCTTGTTTGTTTCTGTGGTGATATTTCCATTCTCATCTCTGAGTTTATTTGGGTGTGTTCTCTTATTTTTCTGATAAGATTTGCTGGGGGTCTGTCTATTTTGTTGATTTTTTTAAAGAACCAACTCTTTGATTTGTTGATTCTTTCTATTTTTTATTCTAATTCATTTAATTCTGATTTAATTTTAATTATTTCTTTCCATCTACTGGTTTGGGGTTTATCTTGCTCTTTTTCAAGGAGGCTCAGCTGTCTCATTAAATTGTTAGTTTCAGATCTATCGAATTTGGTGATGTAAGAACTCAAAGATATAAACTTGCCTCTGAATACCGCCTTTGCTGTGTCTCAGAGGAGCTAGTAGTTTGTGTGCTCATTTTTGTTGAATACCATGAACACATGAATTTCGTTTCTAATTGCTTCCATGACCTACTGGTGGTTCAACAGTGTGTTGTTCAGCCTCCATATGTTACAGGACTTTCTTTTGTTGCTTTTGGTGTTGAGTTCTAATTTTTTTCCTTTGTCATCTGAGAGAATGCAAGATTTTACTTCAGTGTTCCTGAATTTGGAAATGTTTGCTTTGTGACCTAAAATGTAGTCTATTTTGGAAAATGTTCCATGTGATGCTGAGAAGAACATGTATTCTGATGCTGCTGGGTGAAATATTTGGTAGGTGTCTTTTAAATCTAGTTGATCTATGCAGTTTTTTATATCTGCGGTTTCTCTGTTGATTTTTTGTCAAGTTGATCTATCTAGTGGGGATAGTGGTGTATTAAAGCCCCTGACAATTAATGCATTTGGATCTATATGAGAGTTGAAAGAAAGTAGTGTTTCTTGGATAAATTTGGATGCTCCATTGTTTGGAGAATAGAGATTTAGAATTGTAATCTCTCCTGAAGTAGAGATCCTTTAATTAGTATTAAGAGACCTTCTTTATCTCCTCTAACTAATTTTTATTTGAAGTCTATTTTATCTGATATTAGTATTGCAACTTCTGCCTGTTTATGGGACCCGTTTGCTTGATACATTTTTTTCCAGCCTTTCACATTCAAAATGTGTAGTTTTTAATGGACAAGGTGGGATTCCTGAAGGCAATAGGTAGAAGGATTTTCCTTTTTAATCCAACTAGACAGTATATGTCGCTTAATTGGAGCGTTAAGTCCATTAATGTTAAGAGATAGGACTTAGAGGTATTTGGGAGTTCTTGCCCTTTTATTCACCTTCTTTGCGGCTGCCACAACAGAGTTCTTCCTATGGTTCTTGGATTCTCAGTTTGGGTGTGGTTTCTTGGTGTTTATTGTGGTCTTGTGGGTTTTCTATGTGTAGGACATCTTTAGGTATCTTTGTAGAGCTGGTTTGGTGGAGATATATTGTTTCAATTTTTCTTTGCTATGGAAGATTTTTATTTGACCTTCAGTTATGAAGGAGAGTTTAGCTGGATACAGTATTCTTGGTTGATAGTTGCTTGTCTTTAGGGCATGGCATACATCATTCCAGGCTTTTCTTGGTTTAATTGTCTCTGCTGAGAAATGTGAGGTGATTCTAATTGGTTTCCCTTTATAGGTTATTGATCTTTTCTCCTTGACAGCTTTAAGGATTTTTTTCTTAGTCTGAATTGATCCTGTGCGGATAATAATTTGACAGTAGGATGTCCTGTTCTGGTCTGGTCTATTTGGAGTTCTAAAAGCTACTTGTATTTGAATAGCCCTATTTTTTTGCATGTTTGAAGTTCTTTGCTAGGATCCTGTTAAACAAATTTCCTAGACCATTAACTTCTGACTCTAGGTGTTCCTTTACACCCATTATCCTCAGATTAGGCTTTCTGATGGTGTTTTCCAAATAGAATTGAATAGATAAATCATATTTCTTGGATTTGTCTTGGATGGTTTTATGATCTTTCTCTATAGTATCTAGGCTGTATTGAATCCTTAAGATTCAATCTTCTACATGGTCTAACCTACTGTCAAAACTTTCTACTTCGTTTTTTATTTCTTCTCCTTCTAATTGGTCGACTTTGATGACTTCAAATTCTTTGTTGGACCTTTGTTCTAGATCTTGTAAGAAGTTCTTTATTTCCTTAATTTGGTGTTCATTGTTTATTGTCAAATCACTTAGTTGATTTGTTATGGTTTCCTAGGACTCCCATTCCTTCTGTTGTTCTTCACTGAGCATTCCCTTTACAGTCTCCCTGATTTCTTTCAGCTCTCTGTTCCTGTATTCCATTAATGCCTCCATTGATCTTTGTCCTTTCTCATCCCGATCTCTCAGTTCCTGTATTTCTCTTTGATTAAGATCCCCATGTTTACACATTTCCTGTATTTCTCCTCTAGTATTCTCAGCCTGTTCACGCCATTCCTGACTTTCTCTTTGTCTGTTCTCAGCCAGCTCACATAATTGCTGTCTATCTGTTTGACTGATCTCAACCTACTCACACAATTCCTGTCTATCTCTTTGTCTGATCTCATCCTGCTCACACAATTCCTTTATTTCTCTTTGAGTATTCTCAATCTGCTCACGAAATTCCTATATCAATCTTTGAGTAGCTTCCTCAAGCTCATGAGTCTCCTGTATTGATCTTTGGTTTGCCTCCTCTCTCTCCCTATCATGCTCACACTGACAGTTTTGCACATTTTAACTCTTTTCATTTACCCTGTTTACCTGTAGTGTTTGCTGAGCTTTTTGGGAACTCTCCTCTGGATTATTCTTTATCTCTTCTCTCCCCTGATTGTCATGAATGGGAGTTGAGAACCCCAGGCTTGCCATTTTTCTTGTGTTTTTCAGGCTTGTTCTGCCCATTTGGGATGAGAATAACATGTTTTGTGCTAGAACACTATTTTAAGTTAAGCATCAACCAAAGTCCATAGTTGCACAGTCAGAAGTCTGCAGATACAATCTGGTTCAAGAGATACAATCTATTGAACATCAAACAAATATGTCTTAATGGCCTAAGAACAGAAAAGGAGAATTTGGCAACCAGAAATTATTAGGTTATGTAAAATTTGGGGACCAATAGGATTGGAGGCATGTGGGAAGGTGAGGAAGAGCGGATTGAACCATGTCCTCATCTCAAAGAGGGAAATTGATTGGAAAGAATGATAGCAGCGAGAGAAAAAAGAGTAAGAAAAAAGAAAAAAAGGAAAAAAATCACAAGAAAAAATGGAAAAACAAAAATTTAATATTAAAAATTGAAACCCTTAAAAACTGCAAGTTTGAAGAAGCAGTATTCAGAGAAGAATGGGGATGGGATTAGAGGAGGTGAGGCATAGAAAGGAAACATGAAAAACTAGAAAAATAAAAATGTTTTAAAATGTTATATGGGTATAAAGAAGTAATACTGCTATTAAAGAATTTAAGTCAAAGAGGTTTTGAATTGAGTAATAAATTTCTGGATTAAGTGTGTACACAATAGAGTATAAGATCTAATAATCGACGACGGGTATATTTGAGGTTGAGCAGAACAGCAATTAAGTCATGCAGAAAAGAATGAAAGAGAAGAAGTGAAAAGAATGAGAAAAGATAGAAAGAAAGAAAGAAAGAAAAGGATCAAAAGTTCAGTAGAGATTAAAAATAAGCACACACATATATTCACCTAAAATAAAAATTATATGAGGAAGAAAACAATAAACAATAAAAACAAAAATTTTTAAAAACCAAAAAATAAAAACAATAAAAATAAGGTACAAAAACAAAAAGAAAGTACTTTGATTTTTTTTGTTGGCTGGGAGATGGGAAGATCCTGTATTTCCCTTGTGTCAGTAACCAGCCTCTTTGTGGAGTCCCTGGTCTGCTTGTGGTGTTTGGTTTTCCTGCGGTTTGATTGGTTACTTAAGGCAGTTTGTTTGGGCAAGCAGAAAATGCTCTGCTTTACCGAGGATTTTGTGATCCTCCTCTCAGGCTAGTTCAGTGGGAGAGGGATCTGTTTTGAGTATTGCAAAAGAGGGAGATGTCTGTTTTCTCTTGTTTGGCGATGCTTTGATGAGGCTAGGTTCTGGGTTGAGTTGAGGCCTTTCAGCAAACAGTAGCTTTTCCCTGAGGGGCTAGCTTCTGAGACACTCACAGAGCACAGCCTGGAGCCTTTCTCAGAGTTTATGTTTACTGAATTTCAATTGACTAGGCTGCTGTAGGGAGGGGCAGCCTCTGGCTCTGTTTACCCAATGAAGAAAGCCACTCCCAGGTGGCAGATTTCCTCTGCCTGGGGTGGGTGACTTTTTCCTGGGTGGAGTTGAGCCTGGCAGGTCTGAGAAGGTTCCTGTGACCTGCCAAATAGCTGTCTTGTTATCTCCCAAGGCCTGAATTGGAACTGGCAGCTCAGCAGAGCCTTTGTCAGTATCAAAGATGTAGCTCTCCAGTAGTGGGGTGGGGGATGAATGCCTTCCCTCCTCTGATCCATGAGAAGGATTGAGGATGTCAGGCTTCTACTCATGATGCCAGAGTCTTGGTTCCTGGGTTATCTCTGATCTGCTATCTGCAGTGTGCAGATATCTGCTCCTTGTCAGTTTTTGCTGGTGTTGTGTAGAATCAGCTTGCCCGCTGCATCTGGTGCGTTTGTCCCAGACCCTCTCTGTTGCAGGTGTGACAGCTGCTGCCGCTGCCACAGCTCCTGGCAAGTGCTCAGATCTGTCTCTTGGCCTTGATTTTCCCTCTCTGGCCAAACTCTCTGTACTGTGATGGCACACTTGGTGTAATTCTCTGGCCTAGTACTGTTCACTGGAACACTAAAACTGCTTTTTATGCTAAAGTTTGTTTAGCCTCCAGCTTCTCCCCCGCCATCTTCCTCACCTTATCTTGAGGCTTATTTTATATTCCTGACATTTTTTCTACAGTTGTAGTTAATTTTCCATAATGGGCTAATGTATTATATTGGATATACAAAAGTAAACTGAATGCTTATTTCATTAATCCTTTGCCACTTGTCTAATACCAATATAAATTATTCATGTGTTTGGAGTAATGAAAATATCAACAGATATAAACAAGATAAATCAGTCTGTAGTAGACAAGTATTTTCACCTTTATTTTGAAAGTTGGTCCTTTTTTACACTACAGAATATTCTTGAGAAAATGTGCTCCAGTCTCCACAACTGAATAATATTATGGTTTGATCTATCATAAGAGAAGGAAGGAAGAGGAACCTTCCTTCCAAAAGTTTGATCCCAGGAATGTGATGTGCTTTATGGTGCCTAGTTGGAAATGAACAATTTTCACAGTCAACCTTGGAAAGCCATCTTGATAGACAACTTCTGTAAGTGGTTACAAAGCACTATTGATGGCTTTGCAATGATGCCTGATTGCCTCATTGTGGGACAATTAAAACAGGAATTTAGTAAGCTGTTCTTTGTAGTTTAGAAAAACCCATTGACTCTAGGCCAGGGGATCACAGGGGCCAAGAGAAACTACTAACTTGAATAGTAATCTTAGACCTCTAAAACAAAACACACACACACACACACATAAACACACACACACACACACACACACACACACAAACACACAAAAAGCACTCCAATAAGCACAGCCAGGCAGGGTTGCTATTACAGCCTACATGAAGTCAGGCAAAAAACTGAAGCTGAGAGTCATTTAGCCGATAACTAAAATATTTTTTTTATGAAGCAAACTCAAATGAGACTCCAGAGAGAGGGTCAGAAAGACTGATCAGAGAAACTAAAATTGGTCACACAAAGATTGGAAAGTAGAATTCCTTGTAGAACAAATAAATCATAGAAAGCTTGTGCATGTAAGAAAAAGACAGCAGACCACATTCCAGAAATTCACATTTTCTTAGAAGTCAGCTTAATCAATTATCAATTCAAATCTTTGAATTCTTAAATATTTGGCCATATGTGGCAGAAGGCTGAAGAGAAAGAAAATGTCATCATTCTCTTAGAAGGTCCAATATCACAAGGAAGTAATCCAGCACAGATTTGTAATAAAAAGAAAACACAATTATTACAAATGAGGGTTTTATTTCTTTTTACGTAAAAGTTCTTAAATTAGGTGCTAGCAATTACCATACAATTGATCCAGTCCCCCAGCTAAATTGATATTGACTGCAGTATTCCCACATGAAGGAAAAGAGAAAATTTACAAATATCTGATGAAATGAGTAAAATGTGAAGTGTTCTAATAGTAATATCTGAGATTTAGACACAGGTGAAGAGGGCGATTTTCTTTTCTAAAAATTCCCCATTTTTACCTGGTGCCAGTGGTTCGCAGCTGTAATCCTAGCTACTCAAGAAGCTGAGATCTGAGGACTTCAATTCAAAGACAGCCTGGGCAAGAAAGTCCCTGAGACTCTTATTTCCATTTAACCCCCAGAAAACCAGAAGAGGCACTGTTGCTCAAGAGGTAGAGCAGTCACCTTGAGTTGAAGAGCTCAGGAACAGTGCCCAAGCCCAGACTTCAAGCACCTCGAACAACAACAACATATCCCCATTTCATGGACTGCCTACATCTTCTCCTAACACTCAACAAAGGAGCCATTTTATCACCCACTACCTTTAAGTCCTAAACTAGCTATTGAAAATAGATTCATTTGTTATCTTATATCAAACGGATCATATTTGCAGAAACAAATACCAGCAGTGGTAAATTTTTTCCACTCCTTCAACTCTGGGCCTGGGCCCTGAATATGGATATACTGGTGGCTTTCATGTGAGGCTGTTTGTTATTGATTGGATTACTGCCCATGAGGAAAATTACTGGGGCTTAAGGGAGATATACGTTTAGTCTTTTCAGGAAACTCCGTACTGCATTCCACAATAGTAGAACCAGTTTAATTTCCCACCAACAGTGTAATAGAGTTCCCAATTGGCCAGCGTTTGCTATTGTTAGTTTTCTTAGTAATGGCCATATTAACTGGGATGAAGTAGAATCTGTCTTGTTTATTTATAGATTTGTATGCACCTTCTAGTTTCAATAAATGAATGAATCCATGAAACCTATATTGCTCTTTGTCTGCATTCCTTTCTCTTTTCTCTTAATATAATTTTCCCAAACCTTTCATTTTCCTTACCACTGGTGAAAAGTCATCTTTCTGATGGTTGAATGTAATCCCATTGTGTGTGTGTGTGTGTGTGTGTGTGTGTGTGTGTGTGTGTATGTGTGTAAGATGACTATAGGCCCATGAATTCATTTCTAAGCATTTTGTATCATCTGTAATTTTGTAATTCCATATTAAAGTTGGATTGCTTTCTCTACTGCACTGAAGAATATTGTTGGGATTTTGATGAGTATTGCATTGCCAATTGTTTGGGGGAAGTATTGCAATTTTTAAAGTGTTAATTCTTCCAACCAGGAACATTGAAAGACTTTCCATTTCCTTGAATCTCCTTCAATTTCCCTTTTTATATTTTTTAAGTTTTCACATATAGGTCCTTCACAATTTTAGTTAAACTAATTAATTCCTAGTTTTGTTGTTGTTGTTTTGTTTTGTTTAGATTTGATTTGTTTTTGAGGCTAATACATATGAGGTTGTATTTTGGATTTCAGCGTGGATCTTCCCATTGTTGGTAACAGAAAAACTAATGATTCTTGTGGTTTTTATACCCTGCTACATTGCTGAAGGATAGCATCACCTGAACTAACTTGAGGGAGGAAGCCGCAGGGTCCTTTAAATACAGGGTCATTTCATCTGTAAAAGGGGATAGTTTTACTTCTTCCATATTTGGATCTGCTTTATGTTTTTCTCTTGTCTAATGTTCTTGCAAGAAATTCCACTACCATATTGAAGAGTGGTAGAGAGAGTGGACATCCTTGTCTCATTCCTGATGTTAATGTCTTTAGGCTTCCACCGTGAGGTAAATGCTAATTATCTGTGTCATATACATACTCAGTATTATATTGAGGAATGTTCCATGCATTCCTAGCTTCTCAGACCTTTTAATCATAAAGCGGTATTGGAGCTTGTTAAAAGCTATTTCTACATCCCTATAGACGATCATGTGTTTCTTGTCCCTGCTTCTGCTGATAGTTTGTTTTATGTTTATTCACAAGAATATTAAATCCACTTGTATCTAAGATGAATCCTGTTTGATCATACCATATGATTTTTCTTTGGTAGTTGCTGAAATTGGTTAGTGAGAATTTTATTAAGAAGTTCTTCTTTAATGCTTATCAAAGAGTTGAATTCACAGTTCTTTTTCTTTGGTGAGTCCCTATGTGATTTGGGGAAGAGTCCAATTCTAGCTTCATAGAATGTGTTTGATAATGTGTCTCTCATAGATATTAGAAGGATGCATCTTGTTTTTAAATGCAACCTAATCTATTTCTTCTATTTGGAAATTTAAGTCCATTGATATTGAGAGTTGACAGAAATATCTGATAAGTCCTGATATGTTATACACCAGTTGTTAAGAGCTGTGCCTGATCTACTCTTAATAAATTTACCTTGAACACTGGTAGGGAACATTTATATAACCAGTTCCTGTTCTTCTTGATCTTCTCTATGTACAATATATTTGATTAAATTCTATCATGCTGATTTGGTGGAGATACGTGTTGTCTTTGTCATGAAATATGTTTATTTATCCTTTAAATGTAAAGGAAAGTTTGGCGTGGGACCTTATTCACGGTTGGTATTGTTTACCTTTAGTGTTTGTCATGTATCATTCCAGGCTCTCCATTTCACCATATCAGCTAAGAAATCTGTTTTTCTTCTGACTGTATACCCTTTATAAATAATCTTTTCTCTATGGCAGCTTTAAGAATCCTTTCCTTGATCGTTAATGATCCTCTAATGGATTATTATGTCATGGTGGATTGTTCAGTTCTAGAATTCTGTGTTTGTTCTAAAGGCTTCTCTTCTCTGAATGAGCCTATCTCTTTGGATGTTTGGCATGTTCTCTGCTAGAATTCTGTAATATGTTTCCCATCCATTTAGTTTCCTGCTCTTCTCCTTGATACCTATCTCCCCGAAATTTGATCTTCTAACTGAGTCTTGACTTTCTGGCAAGATCATTTCTTATTTCTTGGATTTGTTCTAAGTGATTTTTTCCTCTTTCCTATTAGATCTATTCTGTATTTGGCCCTGAGATTATCTTCTATGTCATCTATTTGCTGTGGAGGCTTTCTACTTTATTTTTTATTTCCCTGTCTTCTAGTTGGTAATTTTTTAGGAGTTCTATCTCTTTATTAAAGCTTTGTTTTAGATCTTTTATGGACTTTCTGTACATTTTTTGGGGTCCGGTCGTGGGGCCTGAACTCTGGGCCTGGGCACTGACCCTCAGCTCTTCAGCTCAAGGCTAGCGCTCTACCACTTGAGCCACAGCACCACTTCCTGGATTTTTCTTTCTTTCTTTCTTTCTTTTTTTTTTTTTTTTGCTTATGTGGTGCTAATGAATCGAACCCAGGTCCTCAGGCAGGCAAGACAAGTGCTCTACCACTGAGCCACCTTCTCAGCCCTCTGTACATTTTTTTCTTTGGGTGGGAGATTTGCAAGTGTTGTTTTCTTAGCTGTGTCTTCTCTCATATCTTTTAACTAGGCATCCAGTTTTTCTTGAACTCCCTTGACTTCTCAGAATTTATTTATTTTTCTGTTTGTAGTCTCCATGAATTATTTTGCTAATCTTTGGTTGGTCTCATTTTTTCACAAATTTCCCTGTAGAGGTTTTCTATCTTTCCATTAATTACATTTTTCAGCAGTATCTGTAATAAGTTTCGATAACTCTCTTCTAGGTCCTTGATTGTCGGTTCTAATGCCTGGTTATTTACTGTGTGAATTATACTACCTTGACATCACTTTTCTTGTATTTTTCTGATTTGTTTTGTTCATTTGGAGGTTTTCTTTTGGGGGAATCTATGATTTTAATAGGTGACTCTCTATGTTTTTGGTTGATTTGCCAGGTCTTTGTTTGGTCTCCTGTTATGATTTGTTTTTCTGGAATTGCATTTTTTCAGGTTCATTAAGTGTAGGAATAGAAAACAGTTGTGGTGAGATGTTGTGATGTTAATATTTGTGGTTCCAGTGACAGTTCGGACTGTCCAGTAGTATGGTGAATTGTCTATGTGTATGGATGTGGCTTTCTCTGATGTACGCTTCTGTTCCTGCTTTTTTCTACATTGCCCATTTATTTTCACACTGCAGATGTGCTTTTGAATATGTTGGTCAACACAGTCATAGCAGTCAACTACCTCGCTGGCACCTTTTCATAGAATTCTATTTTCTTGTGAAGACAGTATAAAATCTTCTTATGAATTATATGTTTATAATTATGTCTATATTTATAGACATATCTATAGACATATTTATAGCATATCTATAATTATAGCTGATTTAATGTGACCCTCTAGAAGTGGAGTATCTGCTAGGACTATAACCCTCTGTTTCATTAGAGATTACTAGGGTAATTTTCTGTTGTTATTATGTTATTGTTTTTCCTCTTCCTCAGATTTATTTTTATATTGTGGATGTTTTCACATAATTTAGGATTTGGGATTGTTGTATCAGGTTATTTTTGTTTTTTTGCTTATATTACGTTGAAGTAGTGATTTCAGGCTTGTATGAAGAAACAGAAAGAGACAGAATGTTTGTTATTAAATTTAGGAGAAAGAAGATATTTTAACCTATTTACTACAAATAAATTCATATTAAGCAAAGCTAATGAAAATAATTACTAATTTACTCTTCAAAGGATGAGTATAGTACTCTTGGATATCTTGGAGGAAAAGACTAGACTCATTACAATTTATAACTTACATTAAAATTACTGCCTAAACGTTCTTCTTCAGAAAGGGAAAAGCTCCATTGCTTTCATATTAGTATTATAAAATCATAATAGATGCATGTTGAATTGTTTTCCTCTGCTTTTTATCAAGTCCATTTTTCATCCATTAGGTATCTAGGGCTTTGAATGACCAATTTCTTAAAATACCTATATTTCTTATATTGTGATATAAATTTCAGTAATTTAAATATGAATTTATGTATCTTGAGCTACATTCATATAAAATTTATGCAGTCTCAAACAAGAAACCTGACTATTTTACTCTATTCTATGTTTTAATCAATAAATCCATTCGCTTTAGAAATATGTCCTTATCTTTTATATTGCTCCAGTAAACATCATGTGTTTCTAGTATTTTAATGACGTAAATATAAAGTTTGGAACAAGAAGACAACCTCCCTCCATTATCACTTTAAAGTAAACCCTTGGGGATTATTTTATATATAAAAATAAAAAAGTGCAATGCAATGTTTATACATGAATAACATAATGGTTAAGTCAAAAGACACAAGAACTACCACAGCAATTCTCAATTGACTTAAAGGCACCAAAATATTGTGTTCATGAATATCACTCATTTAAAAAAATAACTAGTCAATACAAAGTTTATATTATATTTGAAATTTACAAAATGAAAATTACACTCAGATTTGCTGTCAATATTCTGTTTCCAGTAATACATTTATTCAGCAAACAGGGAAACAAAAAATAAGGGTTTGTCACATATAATGAAAAACGCAGAAGCAGACTGTCTTTCCTTAAGATGATAAGTACCTGCAAATTGTGTGATTTATTCAAAGATACTATAAAATTCATAAGAAGATTTGTGATCAGAAGTGATAGGTAAGCAAAGTACCTGGAAAACTGTATACATAAATTGAGGTTTCAATATAGGATGACAAGTTTTCAATAAATGAGCCTATTATTCTCTATCTCTAACACACATACAGTATTCTACATTTTCCCACATACTTCCATTCTCTTACCTCAGTACCTGATTAATATTCTTCTTTTTCATGATGTCAATTCTTTCTAAAATAACAAGGTGGGCATGCCAATTATGTTCTCTAAACTTACTAGAAATACTAGGTTAGTAAACCTAAATCATTGCTTTGTAGGGAAATAGAAATTTAGCTTCTTAAAACTCATGATTATAACTTTTTCTCAAACATTTATTAAGTAACTGATTTATATTTTTGTCATGAAATCTTATTTGATAAATTTTTATTCACTAAGTTAAATAATTGGCCAATAACAATTTAAATTATGCATGAACAAATTTTATCTAACACAATTATTTCTTTCACAAGACATATCATGGTTCTCTTCAAGAACACTGGAAGGAAGTGTGCTATTTATTTATTTATTTTTAGTTATTTTGTTAATGGTTATTAATTTTCAGAAGTGGCAGTTTAATTATGCTCTTTCCATAATCTATTAAAAATATTTGATTTTACTCCCTCTATTTTTTTGTTACTCCTTTTTCCAAAAATCTTCTGTTTTTCACATAAAATTATATTTTTATATATGCACATATAAAGTAATTTGGAAGATTTAAGCTAAACTGCAACTTAATTCAAGACATACAGTGGATTATCATGATGAACAACAAAAAAAAACTGTACTGAAAATGAATTTTACACCATGGGGAGAGAAGAGTGATGGAGGTGGGAGAGGGAAGGGATAGTGGGACAACAACAAAGAAGGGGGTAACAATGCTCAACAAGATATGTACTCATTACCTTACACATGTAACTGTTATCCCTATGTAAGCCTCATTACAATAAAATAAAATTTAAAAAATAAAAAATAAAACGACAGGAAATAAAAAAACATTTTTAAAAATTTAGGTTCAAAGTGCAAGTAAAATTTATACCTACAAGCTGAGCAAGAGATAGGATAATTGTGAAATAGAGGCTTGCTATTAACATTATGATTCGGTTATATGTAGGTTTAGGATTAGGCAAGGTGTTCCAGTTAGAGCTGGGGTTAGGATGAGAAAAAGAGGTAAGATATTGTGTAAAATTGCCACATATTTTAAGAAGAATGAATGACATCAAAGTTAGAATGAATGAAAACAAGTGTGCATGTTATCTTAAACATTCATATAGTTCTTGTTATGATTAGGGAAGGATAAGCTTTAGGGTAAAATTCAGTTTTCCACTAAGAAGTAGAAGCAAAAAAAATGTGTGATTGAATAGAATCCAGACAATTTCCCTTACATTAACCATTTGTTCAGGTTGTGATTAGGATTAGGTTTCTGGTTAAAGGGGGTTGAGAATTGAGTAAAGAAATATATTAAACTGGTGGCTCACGCCTATTATCCTACCTATTCAGGAAGCTAATTTCTGAGGATCGCAGTTCAAAGCCATCCCAGGCAGGAAAGTCTGTGAGAATTTTATCTCCAATTAACTATCAGAAAATCAGAAAGTGGTGCTGTGGCTCAAGTGGTAAAGTGCACACCTTGAGCTAAAGAACTCAGGGATCATGCCTATGCCTAGAAGTCAGGGATTATGCCCAGGCCCAGAGATGAAATCCCACAACCAACCAAAAGAAAAAAATGTTAATTAAATCTGAACTTATTTTAGGTTGTAGGAATTCAGGAAAAGCTGGGATAATGGAAGTAAAATGTATTTCATAATATCAGGATTTGAGATCAATTGGTTTAATGATTACTTTTATGGAACAGGATAGGTTCAGAAATAAGAATGAGAAAATCTGTAGGGTTTAGGAAAACTTGCAATTTATTTCAAGAATTACAAGTGGAATTTCAGTTAGGATTGCACAAAACCAGCATTTTTCATAAATTTTAGAATTGCGATACCATTAGTGTTAAGGTTAGGGTTAGGATTCCAGCCACGTTTAGGGTTAGAGTGAAGGAGAAAAAAAAATGAGGCTCAAATTGATGGTGAATTTTGGAATAAGTCTGGTAAGAATTAGAATGAATGTGAACTTAGAGTACTGCTATTAATATTAGAATCTACTTGCAATTAGGCTTATATTTATTCTCAATATTCCAGTTAAGATTAAGTTTAGGGTTAGAAAATGACTAAGATATTGGAAAAAAATAGAAACCTATGTTTGGAAGGCATATTTGAATCAAGTTAGGATGAATGAAATCTATTGTAACACTAACTAGTAAGTGTTAGTATTGGCGTATAATTTGGATTAAAATCAGTGTCAGTATTTTGTTCTGATTATGATTAGTGTTATGAATAGGAAAGTTTTAGTATAAAATTGAGTTTTCACTAACAAGTAGAAGCAAAAATGTGAGAATGAATAGTAACTAGAGCATTACCATGATATATATATATATATATATATATATATATATATATATATATATATATATATATATATATATATATATATATTTCTCAGTGAGCATTCTTATAATGATTAATGAGAGTTTTCTAGCCAGGTTTAGGTTGAGAGTTAACATTGAGTAATGGACTAGATGATAAGTAAATATGAAATTGTTTTAGAATACAGTGGTTCAGGAAAAGGTAGTATCAATGGAAACTACAGTGTTTTCCCTGATAAGAGAATCTGATGACAAGTAATATAATGGTTCATGTTAGGGAACAAGATAACTTCAGAGGTAGAGTCAGGAAATTTGTTGGAATTAGGGCAAATTGAAACTCATTTCCAGAGTGAAAACTGGAATATTCATTTCAATGAATAAAAACTAGAGTATTTTTAATATTAATTTTGGACTATGATTAGGTTGATAGTTAGGTTTCAGTTCCAGCTGGGCTTAGTGTTAGCATTAGGGAAATGGAAAATTTAGGGTCAAACTGAAAGTTAATCTTCGAATAACAAGTCAAGATAGAATTAGGATGAATATGAAATAGGAAACTGCTAATAATATTAGGATTGGGATATGATTATTGTAAGGATTAGCCTGAATATTCCAGTTAGGGTTCTTGTTAGAAAAATGACAAGATATTGAGTAAAACTAGAAATTATTTTAAGAAAGATGAGTTGAATCAAAGATAGGATGTATAAATTTAATATATATTGTGTGGCTTTTTGAATGCAGAGGCAACTGGTTCTAGGGTTAGGGTTACTTTTTTAATTTATGAACTAATGAATTAAAGGCACAATTCTTTCTTTCTTATAATCCAAGACAGTCACGATTTGGGGGAAAAACTCAATTTTCTACATGAAAATGTGTCTTAAAATATTTTCCAACCAGGATTAAATAATAGTGAGCAGGGTGTCATTTATTAAAATTAGGTAAGTTGATGATACAGCTTTCAAAAACATCCAAACACAGAGTATTGGAACTCAGATATGTCATTGGGAAAACAGATATTGTACTTGCTCTAGCTGGGAAATTGTGTGTGTGTTCGTGCGTGTGTGTGGGGGGGGGTGTGTGCACCCACCACAGGTCTTCAACTCAGGCCTGGGTCCTGTCGTCAGCTTATTCTGTGGAAGTATGGCACTAAACCACATAGTCACAAGTTTTCTTCTGGCTTTTTAATAGTTAATTTGAGATGCATATCTCATGGACTTTCCTGTCTGGACTTAATCTTCTGATCCCCAGCAATCCTTGGGTTAGTATTACTGTGGGTGCTACCACAAAGTGTCAGTTCATTAAACTGGGAGCAATATGGAAATACTTGTGCAAGATACAAAGTAACCAGTTCATTAATGTGGGAGTAACAGAATCACATTAGTTTGCCTTCAAAGACATTGTTTCTAATGAGTTTAACTGAAGCCCAAAGCATAATCCAAACCTATTAGTCACACTGTATGAAGTAGCACATATTCATGATGTAGAATATGTACAATGAATTAAATCCTGAATCAAAAGACTTTGTTGGATTTGTAGCAAAGAAATAGAGTGTCATTGAAATGAAGTCCAGACTGGAGGCCTGTAGCGAGCAGCAGAGCATTTGCTTAGTGCGTGTCCAACACCCAGGACCATAAAGATGTAGAAGAAAGTGAAAGTGTAGGAGAAAGAGGAAAGGACAGGAGGAGGAAGGGGTAAGAGAGAAGAAAGGTCATAGCATGAGAGAGAAGAGGATGGGACAGGGAGAAAGTAGAGGTAGGAGAGAAGGAAGAGGGAAACAGGACAGTAGGGAAGAGGAGCAGAAGAAGAGGTAGGAAGAGGAAGATAAATGTAAGATAACAACAAGAGCTTTTGGAAAACATTTTACATAAGCGATGTGCATGTGCAGGCAGGATTATTTTCTAATCAGAGAAATACCTAGAACAGTGACAATATGGGTGATACCTGTTGCTTGGTCATTTTATTCTCTTTCTTCAGTGAGGTGTTCAGAAGAAATGCTGAGTTTGGTGTTTTACAGATACAGTTCAGGATTTCTTTTCATGAATCAAACATGGGAAAGGACTAAATGCAACTTCCCTTAATTAAAAAAAGAATAGAAGCTATATATATTAGTGTTACTATGCATGAAGAAATCCTGGAGATTTCTGGTTAAGTCAGAAGTCCCCATGCAAAAATATAGGACAAGAGGAAAGCAAAACTGTTTTTAAAGTGTAATAGGTTATCATTGATGAATAGTTTTCCTGGACATTTTTCGTTTTTCTTTCTTTTTTCTTTTTTTTTTTTTTTTGCCAATTGTTCATTGCTCCAAGGCTGTGCCCTGGAGCCCTTTCCAAGTCATTATGTGAAACTCCATTTCTGTAGTCCCTGTGGGTGTGGGTGTCTTCTTAGGTCACCTGTTGAGATGTGGGGTCAACTCCCTTACGGTGGATGTGCAGTGGGTGGATGTGTGTGCATGCTCCTCAGAATTGCTAGATGAAGCCCACCCACTCATCCCACCTAACTTCCCAGTCTCAGTTGCTCCATTTCACCCAGCAGCTGGCAGCCATGGGGCTGGAGTTGAGGCCACTGCTGCCCTCTCCTCCTCCAGCTGTGCTGGTACTTGTCTTCTGTGCTCCTGAGTGTGTGGCCCATCCTAGGGAGACTCTGTTCTGGGGTCACTGCCTGTCCCCATGAGTGGGGGGTGGGGGACACCATGTTTGTACACTGCACAGTCCATGGGTAAAGGAAGGCTGAGCATGCAGTCTGCCTCCTTGGGGCTAGGTATCCTAGCCTTGGTTCACTTCATCAGGCTTTAAGGGGGGCGGGGGACTGGAGCCATGTGCTGGCCCTTCTGCCAGCTGGCTTGTGACAGCTGCAGCAGCTCAGCAACCTGGAGCCACTTCAGCATCTCTGTGGACCTCCATTTTCTGGACCCTGTGGAGTCAGGTACAGGGCCAACCCAACATATGCCCATCTGTGCCAGAGGAGCCTGGACTTGCAGCACACCAGCTGCATCACCGAGGGACTGAAGCCCCATTGGCATTGCTGTGTAGTCTCCTCCATCACCCTTCTGGCCCATATGGGGCCAGCTCTGGGTACCATTCCAGGGATACTCCATTTGGAGGCAATGGGCTCACCCCCTACCTCGTTGTTCTCCAAAGCAGGGGAATGGGCCTGGTCTTGGCAGTGTAGGCTGCACTGATGGAAGGCAGGTCTTGGTGTCTGCCCTGCCTTACCCCCTGGCTTTGACATCTGAGTCTGGGTTGCTTGGTTTGGTCACTAATGGAGCCTTGTTGGCTACAGCCCACCGCAACAAGTGCTATACTTGCTGCAGCAGCAATGCAGTGTCCTGGGCCCCCTTAGGGTCACCACATGGACCACTGATGGGTCTACATGGGCCGGGTGTGGGTTTCATCCCAGGACTCCCATTAGGAAGTGCCACTCCCCTTCATGGTACTGGAAGCAAGAGGTGCCACATATAATATCTACTTTCTAACAGTTCCCTTCATTGAGATAAACAGAACTGGGAGATATAAATAAGTTTTATAAAAACAAAATATATAAACTATATCACTTCAACTTGTTAAACCATTGTAATATTTTTATCCAGTAAGAATTCTGTCTGTAATTACTTCTTTTACACTTGAATACAACTAATGTAACATATTTTGTGTGTATTTTACTATTCTAGTATAACTTTATTTGTACTACTTACATACAATTTTTTTCAAATTCTGATATTTAATCACGTGTTTACGGGAAAGAGTTTTGTTGTACTTTTATTTCGGTTATACATTATGGCCTTATGAATACAAACAATAAAATCCATTCTTGCTAGTATAAAGTTCAGTGATCTTTGACTAGAGACTCAAGGATAGAGCATTACAAATCATACAGTAATGTGTATCACTTTGTTTAATAGTGCTTTATAAAATAATTAGTAATTCAGGCGGCAGCCACCTCATCTGGCATGCTGGTCTTTCTGGTTAAGTAGGATCCTAGTGGCAGCATGACCATATCGGACCCTTGTGGGCACCTCTCCTGGGACAGTGGGAGAAGATCAGGGTGCACCTGCTGTTGGGCTAGGGCAGCAACCCAGCAGCTGCTGCGTGAATGACACAATGTCACTGACTCACATCTAGCACATGCCTGCTCCGTGGGCCTGGGCCCTGAGGATCAGCCCCTGGGAGCACACATACACTACAGGGCAGGGGCTGCCCACCTTTGAAAGAGTACAGATTAAACAGAAGCCAGTCTGTGGATAAGCTTGTACAATATTTATCCTTCATGGAGCACAGGACTATTCTGCTCTGTTGTGGGGAGAAGACAAGAAAGACAGGCCCAGGAGAGGTGATGCCAACTTTTGTACTCAGGCTGGCAAGGAAACTTCTTCCATGCTCTCTCCAGTTGGCTCAGGAAGCCCTTCCATGCTCCTTTTCCATGGAGCAGCAGCCAGGGACACTCACATCTTGTACTCCTGGCTGCTTTTTTGAGTTTGTTTGTTAATTTATTCAGAGAGCCCCTCCCTCAGACAGCAGTTTTATTCTGGGTTTTGTAAAAACGTTCAGCATCTGAGCATTCCCAGGTTTTTTTTTTTATTGTTTCTTGTAAATGCGTTGTGAAATTTGTGTTTTAGGTGTTGAGGTGAGGGAGGAGGAGCCAGATTATGAACATAGTTTCCTACAAGCCTTTCATCTAAAAATGAAAATAGAGTCTCTCTAAAAATGCCTTTCCAGAAATAAATTTGAGATGGAAAAAAGGTTGTCTTCCCATGAGATGAAAATGTGCTATTTTTATATGCATGTTTTATGCGTTCAAATTACACGTAAGCAATTCACTATCTAGGAACAATCGTGCAGACCTAAGAATTAAGTGTTTTGTGAGCTTCAGGCAGGGTTATCACAAAGACCTCTTTGCTATTCGGGGTCTTTTATTGTTCCATCTGACTTTTTGGATTGCTTCTTCTATTTCAATGAAGAGTGAGATTGGGATATTGATAAGTATCACATTGAATTTGGATATAGCCTTTGGCAGTATTGCCATTTTCATGATGTTAATCCTCCCAATCCATGAGCGTGGGAGGTTGCCCACTTCCTGAGTTATGCTTTCATTTTCTTTTTCAGGTTTTTAAATTTCCATCATAGAGGTCCTTCACCTGTTAAGTTAACTCCTAGGTATTTTATTTTTTGTGTGGGTATTAAAACGGGGTTGCTTTCCCAATTTCAGCCACACTCATATCGTTATTGGAATACAGGCAAGCCATTTATTTCTGAGGGTGAATTTTATACTCGGCTAGTTTGCCAAAGTTTCTGATCAGCTCAAGTAACTTGGGAGTGGAGTACATGGGGTTCTTTGAATACAAGACCAGCTCATCTGCAAAGATGGATATTTTTACTTCATCTTTCTCTATTTGGATCCCATGTAAGTTAGCATCTTGTCTTATTGCCCCATCTAGCATTCTAATACTAAATTGAAGAGTAGTGGAGAGAGCAGACATCCTTATCTCATTCCTGAATTTATAAGAAATGTCCTTAACTTTTCACCATTAAGTATAATGATGGCTTTAGGTTTGTCAATCCTTAGCAGAAAGAACAGCACTGGAGCAATATCAGTTCCAAATTTCAAACTCTACTAAAAAGCCATAGTAATAAGAACAGCTTGGTTCTGGCACAAGAACAGACCTGAGGACCAACGGAATAGGACTGAAGACTCAGAAATGAATCCCCTGACCTATAGCCACCGAATGTTTGACAAGGGAGCAAAAAAATAGAATGGAAGAAAGACAGCATTTTGAGTAAATGATGTTGGCACAATTGGTTAAACACCTGTAGAAAACTAAAGCTAGATCCGTATATATCACCCTGCATGAGAATCAACTACAAATGGATCAAAGCCCTCAAAATAAAAGAAGACACCATGAAAACATTGCATGAAGGAATAAGATAAACTCGAGCGCTTTTTAGTACAGGCTGAAAATTTCTTTATAGAGAGCCAGAAACAAAGAGTAAAGAAAGATAAGTTAAGAAATTAATTTTTTAATTCATCTCTTTATGATACTAGTAATTTGCTATTACAAGATGAGATGGAATTATAAATTCCAAGTGCTAATGGAGTCTGTATACAATAAACATGTTAAAATAGTCAAAAAACAGAAATCAAAGAAAATTTGGACAAATGGGATTACATGAAACATCAGAGCTTCTGCAAAGCAAAGGTCATAGTTAGCAATATCAATAGAAAGCCCACGTTCTGGTAGAAGATTTCATGAGACATAAAATGGACAAGGTCTCACATCTAAGATATACTTAGGACTCAAAAACTTAAATTCTCCAACAGCAAATCCTCAAAGAAACAACCACTCGATAACTAAGTGGGCTAAAGACTTAGAGAGTTCTCTGAAGAAGAAATAAAAATGGCCATTAGGCACATGAAGAAATGCTCAACTATTCTAGCTACAAAAGAATGCAAATCAAGACAACATTGAGATTGCACCTTACCCTAGTTAGAATGGCTATAATCAAGAAATATAATAGCAACAGATGTTGGAGGGGATGTGTCTAAAAGGACTCCTATTGCATTGTTGGTGGGAGTGTAAACTTGTTTAAACACTTTGTAAAGCAGTATGGAAGTTCTTGAAAAGACTCCAGGTAAAGCTCCCCTATGACCCAGCAATCCCACTTTTGGGCATTTAGGCATTTACCCAAATGATCACAAACAAGATCATACCAAAGTTGCAAGCGCTACCATGTTTATTGCAGCATTATTCACAAAAATTATGATATGGACCCAACCTTGATGCTCCTCAGTTCATGAGTTGATCAAAAAAAGTGATACACACACACACACACACACACACACACACACACACACACACACACACACACACACACAATTGAATTCTATGCCTCCATTAGAAAGAATGAAATTGCCTCATTTTTTAGGAAATGGAAAGACTTGGTAAGTATTATATTAAGTGAAGTAAGGCTAGGCCCAAAGAAACATAGGTCCCATGTTTTCCCTTGTTTGCAAGGACTAGTACACGTCTAGTACAAAAGATCAAAGACTATGTACATATGACCATATAAGATGATGTTAAGCGAAATATACCCCAAGTCAGAGACACAAGTGGTTTTATCTTTCTTGCCTTTTGTTTTTAATATACTTATAATGCACTATGTGATTCTTTTGTAGGTTCATACCCCCATGGCATAATTCCTGTTTTCACTGTATTTGATTCTAGTGTACTGCATCTTTTATATACATTTTTGTAATTTGGGGAGTGGAAAGGTTATAGCAGAATGCTGAAATGTGGATGCATTGTGACGATGAGTTATACAGGACACTATGTCGAAAATGAATTTATAATGTCGGGTAGGAGTCAAGGAAGAAGGAGTTGGAGAGGTGGGGAGGGAAGTAGTAGGGGAAAAACAAAGGAGGAGGTAACAATGCTCAATAGGAAATGTAATCATTACCTTACTCATGTAACTGTAAACCCTCTGTATAGCATTTTTACAATAAAAAATATAAAAAAATCTTTCCCTGGTGTAGATTTCCAGTGCTGCCCTGGGCATTGCATTTTTTGCCTTTTCTGGCTGTGGTTAGGTCCACCTGTCCAGTGGATCAGTAGTCTTCACAGCTTCTTGGTCCTGAAGTGGTACTTGCATTATACAGTGGTGGTTGGAACCAGGCCAAGGACAGGATAAAAACACTTCCAGGGCATGGCTTCTTCATTCCCCATGCAACTAGGATTGCAAGCAGAATTTCTCTGAATTTACTCCAGAAAACAATCACTGCACCAAAAGGCAAGGTCACCAAACACCTCCCCTCCTCCCCACATTCCCTCCTTTCTCTCTCCTTGGGAAAGTACAAAAGAATTTTGTAGGTTTTGGTAAACAAACAATTGTCCACTACCTCCCCCGTAAAACTAGGCTTAAAGTCACTAAGTCATGTAAATGGATAATGCTGCCCTCATTATTCTGGATAACAACTTCAGGTTGTTTGATGCTTTAATTTGTAGTTGGTGGTGGTGATGGTAGGAGGGCCTGAACTCTGGGTCTGGGCACTGTCCTTGATGAGCTTTTCATCTCAAAGCTAGTGCTCTACCACTTGAGCCACAAAGCCATTTTCACTTTTTCTTCTTATGTGGTGCTGAGGAATTGAACCCAGGACTTCATGAATGCAAGACAAGCACTCTACCACTGAGTTTCCTTCCCAGCCCTAATGCTTTAAATCTTCAAATTGTATTTTTGTCGGTCCTGAGGTTTAATTTCAGGACCTGGGTGTTAACATATCACTGAGTTCTTCAGCTCAAGGGGAGCCTTCTACCACTTGAACCACAGTGCCACTTCTTGTCCTCATAATGATGAGGAGAATATTTGAAGGTGAATACGTGATTACAGAGGTGCGCTTACTTGAGTTATATGTTCATGGCATAGTTTATATACTGTTGAAAATGAGACAGTTAAGATAGGGTTGTTGACATTCCTTGTATCCTTAACAGTATAATATTAAAACCAGTTTTATAATATATTATTTATAGTAATCATAGAATATCCCTAATTATGCATATATTATAAATATATCATTTATATTTTATGTAATATAGTATTTTACGTATATTATGCATACATAATTTAATTTCTCTGCTCATCTGTCCAGGAATTAAATTAGAAATGTCTTTGAAAATTGATAGTAAAGTAGGGTCCTTACAAGTTTGATTGCAACATAGCGTTTTACCCAATAAGTAGTTATTTATTCAGAATTGGTTTAGAAATGGAATATCATAACATAATTGAACATTCAGAAATAATTATGTAGGAACATGCCAAGGACGGAATTCAAAAAATATAACACGAGGACCTGTTGCAACAATAAGAAGTACAAGTTGTCATGTCAAAAACGAACTTTACAACTTGGGGGAGAGGATTGGGAATGGGGGGAGGGAGGATGGGAAGGGATGGGAAGGGTAACAAAGGAGGAGGCTACAATGCTTGATAACAAATGTACTCACTATCTTGCCCATGTAATTGTAACCCCTCTGTACAGTATTTTCACAATAAAAAATATATAACATGATTCATATCTGTAATCCCAGCTACTTAGAGGCTGAGATCTGAAGATAGCTATATGAAGCCAGTCTAAGTGAAATGGCTCAGGGACAAGACCCAGACCATAGATCAAGTATCAGTACTGGCACAAAAATAAATTATGTGACTAAAACATACAAATATATTCAGTTAAATAAAGTTGTCATTCCTTGTATCCTTCACAGTATAATACTAAAACGAGTTTTATACATATATTATTTATAATATTTATAGAATATTATTTATAGAATATCAATAATGATACATGTATTATAAATATATCATTTATATGTTATGTAATAGAATACATTACATATATTATGCACACCTAATTTATACTGATAAAACTAATATCCATTAAATTGATATAAGTTTTAGAATAGGGAATAGATTTTCTTTAGTACAACAAGAAAGTAACTAGTCACAAAAATTATTTCTTTTTTATTATATATCCATAAAAACTATTCCCTGTGTATTCAAGGTACTTAATTATAAAAGCCTGTGTTCATCAGAAAAAGGGGATTTGTTCTCCTTAAGGAATTACTCCAGGAATAATAAACAGTGGACGGTGAGTGATGTTCATTCAGGTATTTTTGTAGAAATTAAACTGATCTTTATTTGGTATAAAGATCACTTACACTCTCATTATCCACACCCTTTTCATGTAAAAATGCTTATATTCTGTAGCATTGTTATTGCCCTTATAACCATAATTAGGAAGATAATGTGAGTTCATCCGCTCCATAACTCTTTAAAGGTAATGAATGTTACAGAGAATAGCCTCAGATATGCCTGGTGGAAATCTGGATTTGAATTATCGGTCGACAACTGATTAGTCTTAGGTACTTGGGAAATTTGTTTGGCCTTCTTGCCTACTTCTGTTTTTAATAAAATAGTAATTCATTTCCTAACTTGAAGAACAGACATGAGCACTAAAATTACCCTAATGCAAGTGCAGTGCTTGGAATGGTGTCTGCACATTGTGAAGTAGGTCTCAAAGAAGTCAGTTTCCACCAACATGGTCACAGCATCCTTCCTGAAGGCCTTAAGAAATATATACCCAATTTATATTAATATCTGTGAAAATTTGTCTTTACTACCAAAAAAGTTCTTTTCTTCATATGAACAATGAAAGTAATGTTGCAGCTATCCTGTGTCTTTTACTCTGAAGGAATTTTGCCTAAATTTCATTCTTACTCTATTAGTGGTAGCAGTAGCATTCTTTAGTGCTACCCTTAATGTTTCTAGTTCTGTTTTCCATTTGGAATACTATTGTAACTTAGTTTATAAACTTTGTTATGAGAGTAAATAAAATAAAACTGCTGAAGTTTTCAACAATGACAATGCATTACATTTTATGTGCTTACTACTTTCCTAAAATTATTCTTTTTGGATTATATATCCCTAACAAACTATTTTTTATGATTTCTTGTATGATTTATATACATTTCTTATGTGTTTCTTATATGATTTTTAGAGACCCATAAATAAAACAGCAAAGAACAATAAAAGTGTAGGAAAGAAGTCATAAACAATACTATTATGGTGGTCTCAATGGTTAAGTGTAAAGAATATGTAAGAAAACAGTTGGAAGATTCATTTTCTCTTTTCGCTGTTCTCTCCCCCTTCTTTGTAGAACGGTTCTCACTATGAAGCGCCAAGTGGTCTGGACCTTTCAAGCCTTGTCTCAGTGACAGAAGTGATGGGATTAGGGACATGTGCTCCCATGGATGGCATTTAGGAAGTTCACAATATAGCAATACGAATACACATAAAAAACTTGCATGAGTCATGTATATTCCCCCCTCAATTTGCAAAATTAAATTTATATGTCAAAACATCAAATTAGGAGAGGAGGAAGATGGAGGAGGAGAAGCTGGAATCTGAACAAGCTTTCGCATAGAAAGCAGTTTTAGAGTTCCAGTGAACAGTCCTAAGCCAGAGAATCACACCAAGTGTGCCATCACAGGACAGAGAGTTAGACAAGAGAGGGGAAGCCAAGGCAAAAAGACACATCTGAGCACCTTCCAGCAGCCCCGGCAGCGGCGGCAGCAGGGTCGCGGCTGAGAACGCAGCCAGCCATACTGAGCGCTCACACAGAGAGTCCAGGACGAAGGAGCCAGGCACAGCAGGCGAGAGGATTCTACTCAACACCAGCAAGAACCGACAAGGAGCGGACATCTTCATCCTGCAGTTCGCAGACCAGAGACGACCCAGGATCCAAGACTCGATGTGAGTAGAAGCCCGACGTCCTCACTCCTTCTCAGGGAGCAGAGGAGGGAAGGCCACCCCTCCCCCCCCCAGCACCGGTGATCTCCATCTTGGATACTGATAAAGCTCAGAGGAGCTGCCAGCTCCAACCCAGGCCTTGGAATAAAACGAGTCATTTAGCAGGTCACAAGAACTTAACGGTGGCGAAGTGACCTGCCAGACTCGGCTCCATCCAGGGAAAAGTCACCCAGTTCAGGCACCAGCCACTGGACTGGCTTTCCTCACTGGGTAACCAGAGCCAGAGGCTGCCCCTCCCTCTAGCAGCCTAAACAATCAATTGAAAAACAGAAACCCTGAGAACAGCTCCAGGCTGGGCTCTGTGAGTTTGTTTGTTTGTTTGTTTTTTCACAAAATAGACCCAGGAAGATGCTACTGATTGTTGAAAGGCCTCAACTCTACCCAGAACCTAGCCTTACCACTGCATCCCCCTCTTTTGTGATTCTCAAAGCAGATCACCCTCCCAGTAAACTAATCTGGGAGGGGGATCTCAAAATCTTGGGTAAAGCAGAGCATTTTTCTGCCTGTTCTAACAAACTGACTTAAGAAACCAATCAAGCCACAGGACCTCAACCTGACCAGAGACTCCAACAAAAGGCTGTTTACAGACAAAAGGGAGATACAGGATTCTTCCCACCTCTCCCAAAAAATCAAAAAAAAAAAATCAAATCAAAGAACTTTTTTTATTCTTCTCTTCCTCTTCTTTTTTTTTTCTCTTTTTTTTGGTACCTTATATATATATAATTTTTTTCCTTTTCTAAAAATTTTATTAATCTTTAATTTTTGCCTTTTTTGAAAAAATAATTGTTTTCCAGTAACTTATTTTCCTCTTATAATTTTTATTTTAGGAATTCATGAATGTGCGTTTTCCTTTCTTTTCTTGTCTTCTTTCTCTTTTTCTTTCTTTCTTAACTATTTTTTTGTTTTTTTGTCTAGCTCTACTAAACTTCTGATCTTTTTCTCTCCCTTTCTAATCCCTTTCACCTTTTCCTCTCTTTTGATCTTCTGTATGTGACTTAACTCTTGTCCTGCACATCCTCAGATAAACCCGTACTTAAGTAGTAGACCCTATCCCCCATTGTGTACACACTTAATCCACAAATTTATTACTCAATTCAAAACCTCTGAGACTTTAATTCCTTAATAGCAGTACTACCTCTTTATACCTATATAATATTTTAAGCATTTTCTTAAGTTTTTCACTTCTCCTCTATGTCCCTACCCTTCTATTAATATACTCACATTCCTCTCTAAATAGATGGTCTTTTAATCTCCATAATAATATTAATTTTTACGTTTCTATTTTTTTCTGGTCTCTTTTCATTTCCCTTTCCCTTTCTTCCTTTTCTCTCTCTCTCTACTTGCATCCTACCCAACCTATTTGCTGCATTGAGATTAGGACATAGTTAAATCTCCCTGTGCCTCCCCTCACCAATCTATTCCTATTTTTTACACACATCACTCCCTAACCCTAAAAATTTCTGGTTTTCCAAATTCTTCTCTGTGGTTTGAAACCCAATAACATATAGTTGTTTGATGTTGAATAGATGTATCTATTGAACTAGATTGTATCTGTAGACTATTGACTGTATAAATGCAAACGGTGGTTGATGGTGGCCTTAAGATAGTGTTCTAGCACAAAACTGGTGCTATTTTCATCTCAAATGGGCAGAGTAAGCCGGAAAAACACAAGAAAAATGGCAAATCCGGGTATCTCAATTCCCAATCTTGATAATCAGGGGTCAGATCAGATAATGAACAACCCAGAGGAGAGTTCCCAAATAGCCCTACAAACACTGGTGGCAAACATGATTAATGAGAAGTTTGACAACTTACAAAGGTCTCTGTATGAGCGTGATAGGGAGAGAGAGGAGGCATCCCAAAAGTTTATAAAGGAATATCATAAGCGTGAGGAAGCTAATCAAAAACTGATACAGGATTTGCGTGAACGACTTGAGAATAGTCAAAGAGAAAGGGAGGAATGGCGTGAGCAGGCAGAGAACACTCAAAGAGAACTGCAGGAATCCCACGAACGGGAAGAAAGAGAATTGCAGGAATCCCACAGACGGGAGGAAGCTAATCAAAGACTAATTCAGGAATTGAGAGACCAGGGAGAGAATACACAAAGATCAATAAAGGCATTCATGGAATCCATTAACAAAGAGCTGAAGGAAGTCAGGGAGACCACAAAGGGAATGCTGAATGGAACCCAACAGAAGGAATGGGAGTCCAAAGAAACCATAACCAATCAACTAAGTGATTTGAGAACAAACACTGAACACCAAATTAAGGAAGTAAAGAAATTCATACAAGACCTAGAGCAGAGCTTCAAAATAGTACTTGAAGCCATCAAAGCTGACCAATTAGAAGGAAAACAGATAAAAAAAACATAGTAGAGAGTCTTGACAGCAGGTTAGACTATGCAGAATATCGAATCTCAGGGAATGAAGACAGCCTAGATATTATAGAGAAAGAATATATAACCATCCAAGACAAGTCCAAGAAATATGATAGATCTATCCAACACCTGGAAGACACCATCAGAAGGCCTAATCTAAGGATAATGGGTGTAGAGGAGCACCTAGAAACAGAAGTTAATGGTCTAGGAAATTTGTTTAACAGGATCCTAGCAGAGAACTTCCCAAACATACAAAAAGATAGGCCTATTCAGATACAAGAAGCTTTTAGAACCCCAAATAGACCAGACCAGAATAGGACATCCCACCGTCACATTATAATCCACACAGGATAAACTCAGACCAAGGAAAACATCCTTAAACCTGTCAAGGAGAAAAGGTTCACCTATAAAGGGAAACCAATTAGAATCACCTCAGATTTCTCAGCAGAGACAATCAAAGGAAGATGAGCCTGGAATGACGTATGCCATGCACTAAAAACAAACAACTATCAACCAAGAATACTGTGCTAAACTCTCCTTCATAACTGAAGGCCAAATAAAAAACTTCCATAGCAAAGAAAAATTGAAACAATACATCTCCACCATACCAGCCCTACAAAAGATTCGTAAAGATTTCCTACACATAGAAAACCAACAAGACTGCAATAAAGGCCAAGAAAATGCACCCAAACTGAGAATCCAAGAACTATAGGAAGAACCCAGTTCTTACAGCCCCCAAGAAGGTGGATAACATGGCAGAAACTCCCAAATAACTCTCAGTCCTATCTCTTAACGTTAATGGACTGAACTCGCCAATTAAGCGACATGGAATGTCTAGTTGGATTAAAAAACAAGACCCTTCTATCTGCTGCCTGCAGGAGTCACATCTTGCCCTTAAAAACAAACACATTTTCAAGATTAAAGGCTGGAACAAAATCTACCAAGCAAACGGCCCCCATAAATAGGCGGGAGTTGCAATCCTAATATCAGATAAAATAGACTTCAAATTAAAATTCGTGAGAAGAGATAAAGAAGGTCGCTACATATTAATTAAAGGATCTCTCCATCAGGAGGATATTACAATTCTAAATATCTATTCGCCAAACAATGGAGCACCCAAATTTATCAAAGAAACACTACTTTCCCTCAAATCCCTTATAGATCCAAAGACATTAATTGTTGGTGATTTTAACACACCACTCTCCCCAATAGATAGATCAACTCGGCAAAAACTCAACAGAGAAACCACAGATCTAAACAGCTGCATAGATCAACTAGACTTAACAGACATCTACCGAACATTTCACCCAGCAGCATCAGAATACACGTTTTTCTCAGCAGCACATGGAACGTTTTCTAAAATAGACCACATTTTAGGCCACAAAGCAAACTTGTCTAAATTCAGAAACATTGAAGTTATACCTTGCATTCTCTCTGACCACAAGGGAATAAAATTAGAACTCAACACCAAAAGCCACCAAAGAAAGTCCGGTATCACATGTAGGATGAACAACACACTGCTGAATCATGAGTGGGTCATGGAAGAGATTAGAAAGGAAATTCAAATGTTCATGCTTTTCAACAAAAATGAACACACAAATTACCAGCTCCTCTGGGACACAGCAAAGGCAGTACTCAGAGGCAAGTTTATAGCTCTGAGCTCCTACATCAACAAATTGGAGAGAAATGAAACTAGCAATTTAATGACACATCTAAACCTCCTTGAAAAAGAGCAACAAGATAAACCCCAATCCACTAGACAAGAAGAAATAATCAAAATTAAATCAGAATTAAATGAATTAGAATCCAAAAAAACTATAGAAAGAATCAACAAAACAAAGAGTTGGTTCTTCGAAAAACTTGACAAAATTGACAGACCCTTAGCAAGTCTTATCAGAAAAAGGAGAGAACACACCCCAATTAATAAAATCAGAGATGAGAATGGAAACATCACCACGGATACAACCAAGATTCAGAACATTATAAGGGAATTCTCAAAACTTTATGCTAATAAATTTGAGAACTTGACAGAAATGGACCTTTTCCTAGCAAATATTGACATGCCAAAACTAAACCAAGATGAGTTAAACCAGCTCAACAGGCCAATATCAAGGATTGAAATAGAAACAGCAATAAGAGACCTCCCAGATAAGAAAAGTCCAGGACCAGATGGTTTTACAGCGGAATTTTACAAGGCCTTCAAAGCAGAGCTCACACCAATACTCCTCCAACTGTTCAATGAAATTGAAAGAGAAAGCACACTACCGAACACATTCTATGAAGCCATCATAACCCTCATCCCAAAAAGAGGCAGGGACTCATCAAAGAAAGAGAACTATACACCCATTTCTTTGATGAACATTGATGCAAAACTTCTCAACAAAATTTTGGCCAATCGACTTCAACAATTCATCCAAAAAATCATACACCACGATCAAACAGGATTCACTTCAGGGATGCAAAGCTGGTTCAATATACGCAAATCAATTAATATTATTCATCACATCAACAGGAGCAAGAATAAGAACCACATGGTTATTTCAATAGATGCAGAAAAAGCATTCAACAAGATCCAACACCCCTTTATGATGAAGGTTTTGGAAAAATTAGGAATCCATGGAACATTCCTCAATATAATAAAGGCTGTATATGACAAACCTACAGCCAGCATTATACTCAATGGTGAAAAACTAAAGCCATTTCCTCTTAACTCAGGAACAAGACAAGGATGCCCACTCTCTCCACTTCTCTTCAATCTAGTATTAGAATGCCTAGCTACAGCAATAAGACAAGATGCAGACATAAAGGGGATCCAAATAGGGAAAGAAGAAATAAAACTCTCCCTCTTTGCAGATGACATGATCTTGTATTTAAATAATCCCTTAGACTCCACTCCCAAATTACTCAAGCTGATTCAAAACTTTGGCAATGTAGCAGGTTATAAAATTAACCCCCAAAAATCAATGGCTTTTCTCTATGCCAACAATGAGAAAAGTGTGGCTGAAATTAGGAAAGCATCTCCATTTGTAATAGCCCCACAAAAAATAAAATAACTAGGAATTAACTTAACTAAAGAAGTGAAGGACCTCTATGATGAAAACTTACAATCTTAAAAAAGGAAATCAACACAGAACTTAAAAAATGGCAAAACCTCCCATGCTCCTGGATTGGAAAGATTAACATTGTGAAAATGGCAATACTTCCCAAGGTTATCTACAAATTCAACGCAATACCTATCAAAATTCCACCCTCATTCTTCAAGGAAATAGAAGAGGCAATCCAAAAATTCATATGGAAAAATATAAGACCCCGAATAGCAAAAACGCTCCTCAACGGAAAGAACACTGTTGGAGGAATATCAATACCAAACTTCAAACTCTACTATAAAGCCATAGTAATCAAAACAGCTTGGTTTTGGCATAAGAACAGACCTCAGGACCAATAGAATAGAATTGAAAACCCAGAAATGAACCTACATACCTACAGCCATCTAATCTTCGATAAGGGAGCTAAAACAATAGAATGGAAAAAGACAACCTTTTCATTAAATGGTGCTGGCAAAATTGGTTAACTACATGTAGAAAACTCCAGCTAGATCCTTATATATCACCCTGCACCAGAATCAACTCCAAATGGATCAAAGACCTCAGAGTCAAAGCAGACACTCTGAAAACATTACAGGAGGGAATAGGAGAAACCCCAGGTCTCCTTGGCTCAGGCCGAAATTTTCTGAATAAAGACCCGGAAACACAACAAATCAAAGAAAGGTTGGACAAATGGGATTGCATAAAGTTGCAGAGCTTCTGCAGGGCAAATGACATAGCTAGCAAGATCAATAGAAAACCCACGGATTGGGAGAAGATCTTTACTAGCCGTACAACGGACAAGGGTCTCATATCTAAAATATACTTGGAACTCAAAAAATTAAACCCCCAACAACAAATCCTCAAAGAAACAACTGCCCAATAAATAAGTGGGAGAAAGACTTAAAGAGAAACTTCTCTGAAGAAGAAAGAAGGATGGCCAATAGACACATGAAGAAAAGCTCAACCTCCCTAGCCATAAAAGAAATGCAAATCAAAACAACATTGAGATATCACCTCACTCCAGTTAGAATGGCAAAAATCAAGAACTCTAACAACAACAGATGCTGGAGGGGATGTGGACAGAAAGGAACTTTACTTCATTTTTGGTGGGAATGTAAACTTGTTCAACCACTTTGGAAAGCAGTATGGAGGTTCCTCAAAAGACTTCACATAGAACTCCCCTATGACCCAGCAATCCCACTTTTGGGCATTTACTCAAATGTTTACAAACAAGACCACACTAAAGCTACCAGCACAACTATGTTTATTGCAGCATTATTTACCATAGCTAAAATATGGAACCAACCCTGATGCCCCTCAGTAGATGAATGGATCAAGAAAATGTGGTGTATATACACAATGGAATTCTATGCCTCCAACCGAAAGAATGACATTGCCCCATTTGTTAAGAAATGGAAAAACTTGGAAAAAATTATATTAAGTGAAGTAAGCCAGGCCCAAAGAAACATAGGTCCAATGGTTTCCCTTATTTGTAATATCTAGTATATGTATGAGTCAAGCGGATAAGGTCAGATAATGTGATGTCAGGAAAATGAACCCTTAGATGTGTATTTTAATGTTTTTTCTTTCATGCATGTGTTTCTAACGCATTTATAAGATTATCTCTTTGTTGCTTTGTATGTCTCTCCCCCACAGTATAACCCCTTCTTTCACTATATTTGATGTCAGTATAACTAGTGGAGGAGATGGGGAAAAACCAGTTCTATAAGGATACAGTTGGTCCTTTTGCAACAATGAAAAGCACAAAGGGGAGGGGGGGAAAGGTATAGGATTGGGATGGGGGGGAGGGGGGAGTCTTGGAAGGGATGTGAAGGGTAAACAAAGGAGGAGGCTGCAATACTTAGTAAGAAATGTACACATTATCCTGCCCATGTAATTGTAACTCCTCTGTACAGTATGTTCATTAATAAAATTAAATTAAATTAAAAAAACATCAAATTACTTACATTATAATATATGCAGTTCAACTGGCACCACTAGCACCTCCATAAACCAAATGCAAACTAAAAGTTCTATTTCAAAATCCAACATCTAAGGCAGTGTTGGAAATACAAGAAGATACACAATAAACCTAATGGAGTGAGATCTTTAACACTGGCAATGAGCAGTGATAGCTGAATATTTAACCATGCTTGAAAAGTCCAGGTGTTCACTAACTATGTGATTAGAGTTGCAGAGTTGACCTTGGTATCAATATTGGAGATAAAATTCAAAGGCAGCTAAGGTTGCTGCAGTATTGTAGCTCAATACAGTGTGACCCTGCCTGATAATGGTAAAGCCCAGAATAGATGCTAAGTCAGTAAAATGTATAGGAAGGATTCTCCACTGAGAATAATTGCAGGGGGTGATCATCACTCTTGCGTTGAAAATGTATAGCCCATCATCCTACTTTAAGCTTTAGCATATTTCTGATCTGAAGACCATTATAACACACCAATGTGCCAAGAATGCTGATCAGTGTAGGAGTATATTACTGTAATATATGTAAAATCCTTACAGGTATGTAACGGCCTGCCCCTGACACTTCATTTTGTGTTCTTGAGTTTCTTGGAGAAATCCTCATAATTAGGCAATTCACACTCATCTAATTCCGAATCAGGAAACTGAGATAAGATATTAGGGTAATCACTCCAGTCACATGGTCTGTGACCTTTGAAATAAATGACATTATTTCACAATGTATATGTGTTTCTGAAAATGTATGCAATACCAAATACCTGGGGACAATTATCTATCTCATATTATCAGAAGTAAAGATACTCCTGAATTGTACTTTCTTGCTAGAGGATCATAGGGTGACTGCTGATGTTTGGTATCTTTCCAGGTGCTCCTATACATTTGTCAATGTTCTTTGAGGAAGTGTTTGTCATAGTTTGTATTGAGGTGTTCAGAATATCAGTACTGTCACTAACCGCAACCATGGGACAACCAAGATGATGGGATACCTGGACAAAGAACTAAGAAATCACAGGAAGTGATAGGAAAGAAGACACCAGAGGACCCAAAGCGTCATTGCCAACTTCTGGATCCCTAAATCCTGCTTGACATGGTTTATATTCATTCTACTACTGGGGGGTGGTGGTCAGTGGCTGCAGGTATGTCCGCAAAGACATCAATATACTTGTGGTTACAACTATTAACATGAAGTATTGCTGGTAGACATAGTGACAATTGAATCCCTTATTGTTAGGGAGCAGAAGGGAACAATAGTCATTCCAACCATAACACAGACATCCATTGTGTCTCCGAAGTCTTAATCTTTTAGTGTCCAACAGCTCGAACTTAAATACTCTTGAGGTAATAAATCATACCCCTGTCTTCCCGTGACTGCTTGGCCTTTACAGAGCACAGCTCTCAGCCTTTCGATTGCTGTTTGAGATGGCTTCCCAATCTATCCTTTTCCAAGTCTAATAGCTTGACTTTAAGATCACTCACAAGGTCTGTGACATATGTATTATTTTGAAAACAATATTTTTTCTAGGATAGGCTCAATTTTAAAATTTTATTTTATTTCAAAAATACTATACAGGGTAGTTACAGTTACATGAGTAAGTTGCATTCCTTATTGAATATTGTTACCCACTCCATTGTTGTTCTCCTATCACTTCCCACCACATATACCTCCCTCCCACTCCAAAGTTGTAAAGTGCATTTCCGTTATATAGTATCTTGTGAATATCATTGTTGCAATGAGTTACTCTTTTTACTTCTTTCATCATTGTATTTTTTTCCCTTTCCTTCTCCAAATCAGATAAATGTATATACAAGATGGAAGGAACCAGAATCAAGACAGAGATTGCCAGGGATAAACCAATGGCAAAAGAAAAATGAAATAAAATAAGATCTAGATACTCTACCGACATCAAGGTTGACATCTGAAAAAAGACGGTTTTTTTCCATGTTTTGGAGTTCATTTCAATTAGCTTCATTTTGTAAGGTCAAATATACGTAGCTCTGGAACCAGTAATCCCACTCCTGGGCATTTGTTGAAATGATCTCAAGCTAAAACCCATTAAATCTACAACTATGTTTTTGGGAGCATTATTGGAACCAATCAAGATGCCCCTCAAGAGATGAATGGATCAGGAAAATGTGGTTTATATAAACAATGTAATTTTATGCATCTATCAGAAATAATGACACAGCCCCTTTCATAATAAAATGGAAAGACTTAGAAGCCAATCATATTATGTGAAGAAGCCAGACTCAAAGAAACATAGGTTCCATGGTTTCCCTCAGTTTTATTAATTAATATATGCTTAGGGTAGTCCTTAAACTCTTAATATTCCCTGTTTTCTCTCCCTCTTCCTCTCTCATTCCATTTGTGTGTGTGCACACACACACACACGCACACACACGTACATTAATGACACTTGACTCAGAGCCTCAAATTCTTGCTTGGTTTTTTTCACTCATGATTGACTGAGTTTGTAGTATTTGAACCAAGTTTAACTCTGTCGGTGATTGAATAATTGAACATAAATATCTCATGAATTGCTACACCAGCCATCTGTGAACCATGATATTCCAATCTCAGGCTCGTGACTATCTAGGAATAGGGAGGAAGCACTGGCATCCAGCTGTATTGCCAATTGTCTTTTCTTTGTTTTGCTTTTGTTTTTTGTTGGTTTTGTACATCCAAAATGTGTAAGCAAAACAAATCTTTTATAATAAGGACTACTCCCATAAAATATGTGAGGTTTAATGGTTACCTTAATAATGTTATGCTTTTGCATCCACATTATATGATTTGATTTTTTGAACTCTATTGTTGCGAACAGTCAAGATACTTATATACAATTTGAATCTTCTGGTCTTGGATTTATAGTTTGTTAGGTGTTTCCAAACAGAATTTATCAAGGTTTAACTCTGTACTACTGAAGCAAGACTTTTATGATTATTCAATGTCTTGTAAATCATAAGTTCTTCACTGCTTGTGGCACCATATGGCCACAGGTAGTTTCCTATAACACCTCCACATAGTTTAGACCTCAATGCCACGCACTCTTCTGCCAAATATGCAAGGGCATCCTTTGTAATTTTCCATTCATTTTCACTGTTCTTCTCTTTTCTCTCCAGTGTTAAATCCTGTGATGTTCATGTTGATTTTCTCCCCTGTTATATTAATTATTGCATCTTGGGAACTACAGGTGTGCACTAATGTACTTCTGTCCATTCCCCTTGTGCTTTGGCTTGTACCCCTCTCATCTTGAAGAGCCAGAAATTGGGGATATGTTCTTCACACTTTATCTCAGACATCTATCTTTACTTTCTAGCAATACATTCATCGAATTTTTTTGTAAAGTATAAGGCCTTGAAAATGATTATTGCGTTTTCATGGCTTTATTATTTGGCATTAGGGAAGAACATAGGTCAGTAATAGTAATTTAAATAAAAGAAGATTGCAATCATGCCTCAATAGATATTGTTCATTGGATAATGTTTACTTCAAGGTCTGCCTGCCTGCTTCCTTTTCCTTGTTTTGTTTATTTTTCAATGCAGCCTTTTCTTCTGGAAATTATTTGTGGGCCTAGAGAAAATCAATTCCTACTGTAATTAGTCATTAATTTTATTCCAACATCATTTCACAGATCCTTCTGAGTCTCTTCAGGGTCTCTATAGAAGTGTTTTACATTCTTAGATATGTTTTAACAGTGATGCATCCAAAGATAAATACACATTGTTTAAGTCACCATTTTGGTGACTGGAAAAAAAACCATGCTGCAATCCCAATATATGGCAATTTTATTGTTTTAAATCCTTTTAGATTAAAGTTGATGCTGGAGAATGAACAATCTGTGTACATTTTATATTTTCCTAATTAATTTTAGTATACATTCCAATATTATAAAAAGTTAAAACATTATTACTGCTTACATAGTTTTAGGATTTCTAAAATGGTCAGAGTAAAAGTTTCATTCATTCACAATTTTAAGACAATAGAGTGTCCATTATTACTAAGTGAGATATTTAAAAATTTTTATTTGTGGTTCTTAAAAGTTGTGCTGGGGAATCAAGTCCAGTGCTTCATGTGTCTTAGTCTACTGTGTGCCTCGGAGCCTGATGTGACCTGTGGTTTTATTTTCACTCAACTGGAATAAAGAAAATTTTCACTAGAAAGGAATTATTACTTGGCTTCTTTCTTCAATATCTCTCGCATACATAAAAGTAATACAATTCTATACTGACAGAAAATGGTGTTCCTATTTGGAGTAACTGTATATTTTTTGTCACCCAACTCTTCACTAAGTCTTGCCACTTTCCTATCCCCCTTCCCATAAAACATGACTGGATCCACTGGAAACCCACTTCCAGTCAGCCTCCTCATTCAAAAGTCCAATCTTAACTAACCTACCCACTGGTAGTCCTGCTGTAAACTTTCAAAGTCTGACTGCAACCAGACTACTTCCTGAAAGCCCTCCTCTGCTACAGGGAAAGCCTTCTTCAACTCCACCCTTCCCTGGAATCCTTGCTCTGTACCACCAGAAACCAGGCCATATCCATATCTCCTCCTTCTATGTCTCTCCTTGCTCCACCAAGAACCCAGCCTACATCGGGCTTCTCCCTCAAATCCTCACTTCATCCACCAGATACCCAGCCCCTAACTACACTATTTCCTCATAAACCCATTAATCCCATATCTTAGTACCTCCAAGCTCCTCCCTTCTCTTTCATACCCCACCCCACAACCAGACTTCTCCCTCCAGTCCCTTCTGGTTTCATCAGAAACTCTGCCCCTCTCTGTCTGCTTCTAAGGGACCTAACTTGTCAAACACAGCCCAGAACCTACCTCTTCCCACAAAACCAATCATGCTACACAAAAACCCTCCACCTCCGTATAACTACCCTTGAAGCCCAGCTTTGGTTGGCCAGAAGCTTCTCACATAGCCCATCTCCTGCTTGGAAAGCCAGCTCTGCTTCACAACAAGTCTCTCCACCTCCCATACCTACACTCTCAATGCCTTGGATTGCTCCCCAGGTAAATCCAACCCTATTGGATGCTCCCTCAGATCCACACTCTACTCCAACAGATACCCTGCCCATAATTATACTACACCTTTGTAGACTTTCCACTCCTTCTCAAAGCCCCTCCTCCAATTAGCCCCATGGCTCTAAGCCCTGACCTGCTCTACAAGACCCCCACTAAAAATCTCCCACCACACTATCCCATCTCTTGACACCCACATTGCTTAACTGGAAACCATTGCACCAGTTGGCCCCCTTCTTGAAGCCTCACCATGCTCAACTGTAAATCCCTGTCCCTCCATAGTCTCTTTTTGAAGGTTGCCTGGCACTACTGGAAACCCTGTCCAAAGTCCTTGTCCTGCCTTGTAACACTGAAATCCCCACCCAACCTTACTCCTCTTTTCGAAGTGGTGACTGGCTACACCAGAAAGCCATCTTAACTAATCTAGTCCATTGGATCCTATCCATGCTTTAACAAAGCCCTGGTCCTGAAAAGCTTCTCTATACATTGTGAATACATCCTGCTCTGCTAGAAACCCCAACTCCTCCCTAACACACTTCCCAAAGGCCTGCCATTCTCCACCAGAAACCATGCCTCTTACTAGCTCACTTCTTCCTAGCACTGCCCTGCCCTCTTAAAGCCAGGCCCTGAAAAGCTTCTCCCTCATAGATCCATATTCCTGCACCAGAAACCACACCTTCTGTCAGCCTCTTGCCTCCATTCCATTCCCTGCCTTATGGGAAACCCCACCCTACATATCCTACTAGAGCTCAGAGTGCTCCACCAGAACCCTTCCTGTAAGTAACCTCCTCCTTTGTAGCCTTGTTCTTCCTTCTCAAAGCTCTTCCCCAAACAGCCTCCTCCCCAATGACCCAGTCTTCATCCACTGAAAACCCGTCTACCTGCCAGCCTCCATCCTAAAGCCCCACCTATTCCACAAGTCTAGTCCTTCCTGTCCCCTCCCTACTATCTCAAAGTCCTACACAGACTGGCCTTCATACTCAAAGCCCTGCCCTGCTCCACCACAGGGACTGTGCCAATACTAACTCTTCCTTTGAACCAGACAGAAACCCTACACCATCTCATAAATTTTATTAGAAGCCTTAGTCTAGTTGGAGGTTCTGTTATCAAGCAGATACACATTGTGTGAAAATGTATGAAGATGATTCCTCTAATTGGAAAACATCCTTTGAAGTATTAGTAAGGTTTCATGAGTGATCATTTTATTTCTGGAAAATTCATGCATATTTGTGCCCATTAACTTAAAAAATATTAGTTATTTTAAATCCTCTGGCTTTGTTGAGGAAAGAGTTAGTGTGTATAAAGATGACTTTCAACTCATCTCTCTAATGAATAATTTTGGAGTTGCTTCCCTTACTATATACTGGAGTTTTTAGTAACAGAAATTGTCTACCAGAATCAATGATTTTCCTCCTTCCACTAAAGTGCCCTTTGGAAAAGACTGAAGTGAGATTACTCAGGTAAAATGCCAGAAATAAAGACGCATTTTGAGATCATAACACAATTATTATTAAGACCCCACCCACTAGACTTACATTCCTATTGGTCCAACAGTGTAAGCCAGACCAGTATTTTACCAAAGCTTTGTATGTGGCATGCTATGGCTTATCCAGGCTTGATACAAAATGTCTCTGCCCAGGATTAAATGATGACATTTATAGCTAAAATTACTTAAAGTCATTATTAACATCTAATGCATGGTGAGGTTTTTGTTTATACTTCTCTTTTTCCCTTTCTTTCTTCCTCCTTCTTTCTTTTATTTATTCCTTTCTTTCTTTCTTCATTTTTCTTTCCTCTTTTAGGAAATGAGTATGAATTTTGATATTTTGTTTGCTGAACAAGTATTCTACCATTAGAACATTCTTTTATGATTTAGTTACTTTGCTCATAGGTTATCAATTTTGCTGAGGGCCAAACAGAGGCTAAGTTCCTCATTTCTGTCTGCCAAGTAGCTGGGATTACAAATTCATTCCAACATGCCAGCATTTAGGATGATATGAGACTATTACTTTCCTTGCACACAGGTTCTGAACTGTAATGCTCTCAAGTTTTAACTCTTCAATTAGTGATGTGAGTTCCAGTAGCCTGCCCTCAGTATAGATTGTCTAAATGAATGATTAAAGGCAATTTCACTTGAATATCTTGTTCTTTGCCATTCCAGGGACTGTTATAGTTTTATTTCTAGAAAATTTTTGTGTATATGCTATATGTGCACATTAATTGTAAAAATGTTACTTTTTCCTCCTTTTTTCCTTTTTTTAACTTTTCTTGGTCATAGGGCTTGAATTCTGGGTCTGGGCGTTGTCCCTGGGCTCAGTGCCACTTCCAGTTTTCTGGTGGTTAATTGGAGGTAAGAATGTCATAGATTTCCTGCCAGGGATAGCTTTGAACTACCATCCTCAAATTTCAGCTCCTGAGTAGCTAGGATTACAAGAATGAGCCAATGGCACACAGCTAAAATGGTACTTATTTTAAGTTCTATGATATAGTTGAGGGAGTAGCATGAGTGTGTAGAAATATAACTTTCAAGTCATCTCAGTAAATAATTTTTTTCATTTTCATAATATTTATTTCAGTGATTAATAACCGAAGCTCCCAAAGTAACAGTGTGATCCTTCATTTTCTCATTCCCATAGATACTATTGGAAAAGAATGAATGAGATTTAAGTCTAAGAAAATATGTACTTGAAATTATAAAAAATTATTTTGACATAAAGAGCCACATAACACAATGTGCTTTTCATTTTCTAAAGAAAGGAATGTCATACAAGTATGTTTATTGGCAGGCTTTTTTCATCTGAAAAACAAAGAAAAAACAATATCCTAAAAAAGCTGAAAGCGATCAGCAACCATGTAAATGGAGACTTGAAGACATGAATTGGTTCAGATAAAATAATTCTTTGAGAAAGGTATCTGTTCAATTAATTTATTCATTACAATTTTTTTATTTTTATTTACATGTTAATATATAAATACATACAAGTGTGTGTGTGTGTGTGTGTGTGTGTGTGTGTGTGTGTGTGTGTGTGTGTGTATCAGCAGTATCTGTCCAGTACACTGTCTGGTTATGTATGGTTAGGTAATTTCATCATGTCAAGTTCATCAAAAGGATGGACTTCCATAAACCTTAACAAGCCTGCAACACTACTGCACATGCAAACTTAAGTGTTCATCATTGTAAGCTAGACCTGTGTTTTACCAAAACTTTATATATAGTGTGCTATTTTTTCATTTAGGCTTAACAGAAAATATGTTTGGCCCTAGAAATAAATGATGGCATTTATTACTATGATAATTTAGTGTAAATCTTTACATTGAACACATGGTCAGTATTGTTTTTTCTTTCCTTTTCTTATTTTATCTTTAGGAAGTTGATTTGAGTTTTAATGTTCTGTTTGCCAGACAGGTACTCCACCACTGGAACCACTCCATCAATCCTTTCTCATTTAAGTTACTTTACTACTAGAGTAGCAATTTTTGCACCCATCCCAGAAAGCAGGGATTATGATTGCATTCCAATATCCCTACCTAGTAGGTTGATATGAGTGTTTCTTTTCCTTCCTTGACTGATTCAGAACTGTGATCCTCTCAAATTCTACCACTTTATTTTATGGTGTGAGCTCCAGTTCTGCCTACTTCTAAAAGATATGACAGAAATAAATGATTACAGGTAATTTGAGTTAATCATTGATTAATATAGGTGATTTGATATAAAAATGTAGGGTAAGTTTGCAAGTATAATCACAGTAGTCAGATATTTTGCTAAGTAATTTTGTTTCACATTAAAAACACATCTCGACCAAAATTAAGGACTTACTTTTGCTGTCTGTCAACTTGTATGTCATTTGGGAAAATCAACTTCATGTCTTCCATGTGTGATAAAGGACTTTGAGTGGTCTGATGTGTTAGTTCACATCTATAATCGTGGTTAGAAATCAAAAATAAATAGATCACCATTTGAACATAGGCTAACCAAAAAATTAGGAAGTCCCAATCTCAACAAATTAGTGGATCATGTTGAAGCATGCTATTAATTTCAGCACAACAAGAGACTAAGTCTCTGCCAAGTACCTGTGCCACTTAGGTAACTGGCTCACATGGAGCCAGTCAACTCTCCTGATGCAGAAACTGGGCTGAGATTGCTCAAGAGGAGGGAGGAGTCTGCCACATTTTCCTAGGTTGGACCTCACAGAATGCAGTGAGCTTGCTTGCTTTACTCCCCTAAATGCCTTAATATGCCATGCTGCTGAGTGTTCATGATTTGATTCCAGTGATCTGTGATAGAGGTATAAGGGAACATTAAATTAAAGTTCACATTCACTAATTGAGCTGCTCTTCCCAGCCTGTGAGTTCAACTCAGCAAGTGTTCATTATTTGAGAGTTGAGAATACTGAAGTAGGAGAGAGAGAGAGGGTGAGTGAAAGAAAGGAGAGAGAGAGAGAGAGAGAGAGAGAGAGAGAGAGAGAGAGAGAGAGAGAGAGAGAGAGAGAGAGAGAGAGAGAGAGAGAGGGAAGGAAGGAGGGAAGGAAGGAAGGAAGGAAGAAAGGAAGGAAGGAAGGAAGGAAGAAAGAAAAAAGAAAAAGAAAGAAAAAGAAGGAGAGAAAGAAAATGTTTGAGAATGAATTTTTTAGAGTCTGGAGTCACATGGCAGTACTACGTGTATTTTATATTAGGTCTGCCCCAGGCCATGCAGACCCTATGCAGATGCCTTTTCACTTCTTGGCTAAGTTTCCACCCTATATGTGTTATCTAGGTATCTGGCACACCTGGAGGCAGCCACCTCCTCCTCCCACTAAGTCACGACCTGGTCAGCCTCTGATCACACTTTCCATCTGACTGGAGGTGAATCCCAGGCCCTGAAGTCACATCCAGATCCAGTATTGCTAGTCTTTCCCCCTACCTGGCCACACCTCATCCAATCCTTTGCCTAGATACATCCAGGCCCGAGGTTGGGTGGCCCTATTTTTTGTACATGCCTTTCCACCATGTATGGCATGGGCAGCAATTCAGTAAATAAACAACTTTACCTGGCTTAATACCGTGTTGTGTTCTCGTCATTGGTTACCTAATGAAATTCAACTAATTAGTATGCTTTACACTTCAGAATTTCTAGTTATGAATCCATGGATATTTTAGTGACACATGTGAGTTCAGTATCTAGAAAACACATGCATTAACTCATCATTTAACATTATAATTCTGCCAGGAATCTTTAATAACAGCTTAATTAACCATAACATCTATTTTCTTTACTTTCCTTTTTTTTTTTTTTTTGCTTAAAATAATAAGAGTTGTCGGGACAATATGAAAGGATCTCTGGTTTCATATTTTCTAATCACCCCGGGCTACAACCTGTGTGCTGACAGCTCAGATGATGATACTTTGAAATCCTAGAAAGTAGATGCACATCGTAAGGGCCAATGGCTACAGGATTTCTCAGATTTTTTTAAAATGTAATTGTTACTAATTGTACAGTGAGGTTACCATTTCACAATTCATGTAATGTTTACATTTGTCTTGTAGACAAGGCCATCCTTTCCTGAGCTTTATCCAGTTTCTGTTTTTTTTTGTGTGTTGAATGTTTTTGTTTTTGTGCCTGACCTTCTGCTTGAACTCAAGATTGGGTGCTGCCTCTGATTTTTTTTCGGGGGGCGGGCGTTCATGGGTCCTGAACTCTGGGCCTGGGCACTGTCCCTCGCTCTTCAGCTCAAAGCTAGTGCTCTATCACTTGAGTCACAGCACCACTTATGTTTTTTTCTTTTTGCTTATGACGTGCTGAGGAATTGAACCAAGGGCATCATGCATGCATGGTAAGCACTCTACCACTGAGCCATCTTCCCAGCCCCCGCCTCTGACTTTTTGTAAGCAAGGCTACTCTACTTCTGGAGCCCCAGCTCCATTTATGGTTGTTGGTTGTTAATTGGAAAGAAGAGTCTCACAGATTTTCTCACTCCAGTTGGCTTTGAACAGTGATCATCAGCCTCCTTAGTAGCTAGGATTAGGCCTGAGTCCCCAGTGTCCAGCTAATATAGAGTTGGTTTCATGCTTTCCTGGTTGTGTTACAATTTTCCTCACCTCTTGGCACTAATATTACATATTGCCTGGCTCAAATCTGAATTGGTGGAACATGCTTGTATTTGAGGAAGGCAGGAATAGGAAACTATAGGCCATAGGGAAATATAAGCTAAACAAATCATTCAGAATATCGCATAAAGACAAATAAGTTTACTGCAAGTTTACTGTGTCCTGTCTTTACAATTACTTCTGCATGGCCTGTGAATGATGTCATACATATCCAAATAGCCATTGGTAGAAATAAGATTTCTCATCCTGTCCTAAAAACAAAACAAAAACCAAACAAAAGTATTATGTATGAGCCCAGCAATTTCCTCTAATTAGAGACCAATCTGCCCTAGTTTATGAAAAAATGTCCTTTATTCAAGTGCTGCTACTTTTTCTAACCATAAATATAATGAAATCTGTAGTAGACTGTAGAATTGTATACCAGAGCTGTCATTTTAATTCACAAGAAATTCAGACATTTATATGTTTGTTTGGTTTTTTTTTTGTCAGTTGTGGCGCTTGAATTCCGAGCCTGGGCACTGACTCTGAGACTCTGTGCTCAAGTTAGTTAGCACTGGGTCAATTGAGCCATGGAGCCACTTCAAGCTTTTGAGTTGTTAATTGTAGATAAGAGTCTTATGGGAACTTTTCTTCCTGGGCTGGCTTTGAACGCTATACTCAGGTCTCAGCCTCATGAGTAGCCGGGATTACACACATGAGCCACTGGCACCTGGCTTCACATAGACTTTTTTTTATTGTGAAAATAACATACAGAGAAGTTACAATTAAATGGACAAGTTATTGAATAAATTTCTTATCAAGCATTGTGCCCTGTCCTTTGTTTCCCCTTCCCATACCTTCTTATCTCCACCACACACCTCCTTACCCCACCCCCACTTCTCACCCCTCCTGGTCAAAGTTGTAAAGTTCGTTTTTCAAAATATTGGCTTGTACATTTCATTGCTGCAATGGGTCCAACTGTATCCTTTTTTAAAAATATGTTTTTTCCTTCCCCTCCACAAATTATACCAACATCAAATACAGTGAAAGCAGTGGATATACTGTGGGGAAGGGACATACAAAACAACAAAGAAATCATCTTATGAATATCTTTGAAACAATCGCAAGAAAAAAAAATTGGAATCTTTCACTTGGGGTATATCTCATCCAAAATCAACTTATCTGACCTTTTCTGCATGTCTCAGAAATATACTAGTTATTGCAAATAAGGGAAATCAAGGGACTTATGTTTCTTTGGGCCTGGATTACTTCACTTAATATAATTTTTTCCAAGTCTTTCCATTTCCTAACAAATGGGGCAATGCCATTCTTTCTGATAGAGGCATAGAATTCCATTGTGTATATAGACCACATTTTCTTGATTCATTCATCTACTAAGGGGCATCTGGGTTGGTTCCACATCTTAGCTATGGTAAATAATGTTGTAATAAACATAGTTGTGCTGTTAGCTTTGGTATGGTCTTGTGATCATTTGGGTAAAACCCCAAAACTGGGATTGCTGGATCATAGGGGAGCTCTATGTGGTGTCTTTTGATGAACCTCCATAATACAAGTTTACAGACCCACCAACAATGCAGTAGGATTCCCTTCTGTCCATATCCCCTCCAGCATCTGTTGTTATTAGAGTTCTTGATTATAGCCATTCTATCTGGGGTGAGGTGGTACTTCAATGTTGTTTTGATTTGCATTTCTTTCATGGCCAGGGAGGTTGAGCATTTCTTCATGTGTTTATTGGCCATCCTTCTTTCCTCTTCAGAGAAGTATGTCTTTAAGGCTTTAGCCCACTTATTTATTGGGCAGTTGTTTCCTTGAGGGTTTATTTTTGGGGGATTTAATTTTTTCAGTTCCAGGCATATTTAAATATGAGAACCTTGTCCGTTGTGTGGTTAGTGAAGATCTTCTCCTAATCTGTGGTTGATCTATTGATCTTGCTAGCTATGTCCTTTGCCATGCAGAAGCTCTGCAATTTCATGCAATCCTATTTGTCTAACCTTTCTTTGATTCATTGTGTTTCTGGGTGTCTTAAGAAAGTTTCGGCGTGTACCAAGGAGACCTAGGTAGTCTCTTATTCACGGACTCCACTCCTAAACTACTCACGGTGATTCAAACCTTTGACAAAGCAGCAGGGTATAAAATTAACCCTTAAAAATCAATGGCTTTTCTGTATTCCACAATGAGAAAAGCGTAGCTGAAATTAGGATAGCAACTCCATTCGTAATAGCACCACAAAAAATACCTGGGAATTAAGTTAACCAAAGAAGTAAAGAACCTCTATGGTGAAAACTTTAAAAACCTGTTAATGGAAATCAATACAATGTAAAAATGGAAAAAACTCCCATTCTCCTGAATTGGAAGGATCAACATCATGAAAATGGCAATACTTCCCAAGACTATCTATAACTTTAATGCAGTACCAATCAATATTCCAACCTCATTCTTCAGGGAAATAGATGAAGTAATCCAAAAATTCATATGGAACATAAAAGACCTCAAATAGCAAAAATTATCCTTAACAGAAAGAACAGTGCTGGAGGAATATCAATACCAAATTTCAAACTCTACTACAAAGCCATAGTAATCCAAACAGCTTGGTACTGGCAAAAGAACAGACCGCAGGACCAATGGAATAGAACTGAAATCCCCGAAATGAACCTACAGACATATAGCCATTTAAACTTCGATAAGGTAGCTTAAAAAAGAATGGAAAAAAGACAGCCTCTTCATTAAATGGTGCTGGCAAAATTAGGTTACTACTTGTAGAAAAATAAAGCTAGATCCTTATATATCACCCTGCATCACAATCAACTCCAAATGGATCAAAGACCTTGGAGTCAAAGCAGACACTCAAATAGTCATTTTATAATGATGAACTGCTTAGTGTCTCTGGCTCACATATATAATCCAAGCTATAGTTAGGAATAAAGGTATGAGAAACAAACACTGAGTGTGTGTTGTTCATGATGCTTTGCATTGGCATGATTTAATATTGTTTGTTTCTTATACTACAATGCTCTTATTTTTATTTTTACCTAGGTGGGGGAGATAGGTGCTAGCCAGTGTTGAACCTTCTTTGGTTGAGAGGGAGCCGTGTGGAAGTTCTTGCCATGTATGGCATGTAATTGAAATCCTCCTGCTTTCACCTCCCCATGGACCAGGGTGATAGAAGTATTCCATCATGCACAGCCAGGGGTTGGGGATCATTGCAGGTAAAACTTCACTGGTCTTGAAATGATGTCCCCACTAGCTAGCTTTACAGGTATATGCCTTCAAAACCTTGTTGTATTCCGTTTCACTTTAAAGTAGTGTTTGTACATACTTAGAGATAAAATGGTAACACATTACATGTTTAATATATAGAACAGTCAATATAATTAGCAAGTTTATCTCCTAAAACATTGCAGCTAATGTATTTTGGTAACTTCCTGACTCTGCTAGTCACTTTTTCGAATATACCATAAACATGAATACATTAATAATGTGCACTAGAAGACTGGATGTTGATAGATATAGACAAGTTAGACTATGTGTAGTAAATATATATTTATCTATTGCTGCTCTGAAGAACATTATCATATATTCACCATAACAATACCACCATATATTCACCATGACAATAATTTTCCTGCAGTGTAGAAATTTTCATTTCATAATCTGCCATCTTTTAATCTTTTTACATTCTCATAAGTATGCATTTTTACTTGTTTCTTGAAATTAAGATGGAATTTAAAAAATCGTAGAGTCTCCTAAAATTAGCTCATTTTGTTTGGTTTTGTGTTGCTAAATCATTAAAACCAAGGTTTTCTGAAAGTTATGCTAGCAGACTATATCACTAAATTGTATTGTAATTACATCTTATTATTGTATTTTGATATAGGATTTTGCTGTTGCTGTTTTATGATATAGTGTCTTGAAGCCGGACTGAAACTTGCAATCCCACTGCCTCCATTAACAATGCTTTATCACCAGGTTCTGGAGGCTCATAATTATAACTCCAGCTAATCAGGAGGTTGATACCTGACATTTAGTTTAGACAGCCTGAGCAGGAAATTTTATGAGTCTCTCCTCTCTAGTTCACTAAAAAAAAGCTTGCAGCTGAAATGTAGTACAATTGGTAGAGCAACATGGTCAAGGGAAAGAAGCGTGGGATTGTCATATAGCCCCCGAGTTCAAGCCCTAAGACACAAATATGCACAGACACACATTCATAAACACACACACACACACACACACACACACACTCCCACACACTCGTACACGCACAAATTACCAGGCAAAGTTGTACCTTAAATACTTATCCAGAGATTGGACAACAGTCTACTTATTTGTGAAGGTTTTTCCTTGATTATTTTGATGGAGGAGGATAGTTCATGGGACACAGACGACAAAACTTTAGTGAGGAATACTTTATAAATGACTAGCTTATAAAAAGAACAGGAGCACGGTTTTTATCTTTAAATCTTACATTCCTTCAACTATACTATTTTTAAAAAATAATCATTGAATTATGAGACAATGCACCTCTTCCCTTCTCCCCTTCCCCTCTGTCATAAAATATGACAAAAGATTCAAAAATACTCTTTTATCTTACAAGAATGTACACCTGTAAAAATGTCTGTCTATATGTGTAATAATGCATGTGTTTTCCAATACTTGTTTGATTTTCCCACCGCTAAGAACTTGCCTTTTTTCCAGATGAAAGCACACTGGGGCTTCAAAGGCAAGCAAGATTAGGAAACAAAAACCTAATAATGTCTTAGGAAGTTGATTTCAAAAATAGATGCAAGAAGCACATGGCAGGCCGAGGGGGCCCTGAGAGGCAAAATGATATGTGCAGGATGAGAGGAATAGTGACAAATAAGGCCTGGATCTGACCTAGGAAGGGCTCTTTGAGGCTGAGACATGCCTGTATCTAGGCCTAGCTGAGACTATTGGGATTTGACAATGTCCACATGTGTATAAAGTGATGTGGGAGGGGAGATTTCAGCCTCCAGTTTGTCTTTGGGATGGTCTTATGTGAGCAAGCAGCTTAGATCATTGGGCTCTGAGAGATGACACTACCTCACTCACAATGGAATAGAATATAGAACTCTGAGAGCCACGCAACTGTATCCTACAGTTAGCTCAAGCCAGCTCAGTTGGCCTGTGGCTCAGGAACAAGAAAGATGTTCCTGTACTGTTTTCAAAGTCAAGAGACTCAGGTCTCAAGCATGGGAGGTGTGAGTGCCTTACTCTATGCTGCAGACATTCGATCAGTGCCCAACCATGAATCCAATGTCTCAGGACTTTTTATAAGAAGAAACCAAGGAAATCACAAGGAAATTCAGGCCAGGTATAATTATGACAGAAAACCTATTTAATCTCATCCTAGCCCACACTAGAAACTTCTTATGTGCTTTTATATGTATAGACAGAAAATATTTGCTGTGCACTTTTCAATCCACTCTACTACAATTACTCAGTTTGAAGTCTACTCTCATTTCCATGTTTCATAGATCCATTCTTTTTACCACCTCATTGTGACAATGAGTCCATCCAAACCCTGAATGTGCCTTATAATATATGGAGCCTGGACTCAGGCTTTCTGGAAATTCTGGTAATGGACCTTGTCCCTGCCTACCAGAAAGCTGATCCCTTCTATGTGGGAAACTTCCTCCACCACTACACAGAGTGTAGGACAATGGAGCAGTTGCTGGATATTCTGAAAGTGAGTGTTCTTGGTCTGTGAAGGTGGCTCAGTGATAGAGAGCTTGCCTTGTATGCATGAGGCCCTGGGTTCGATTCCTGACCACCACATAAGCAGAAAACAAGCCAGAAGTGGTGCTGTGGCTCAAGTGGTAGAGTGCTAGCATTGAGCTGAAGAGCTGAGGGACAGGGCCCAGGCCCAGAGTTCAAGCCCTGACAAACAAAAAAAGTGAGTGTTCCTAAGCCAGGCACCAGTAACTCACACCTGTAATCCTAGATACTCAGGAGACAGAGATCTGTGGTTCACGGTTCAAAGTCAGCCCTGGCAGGAAAGTCCATGATACTCCTCTCCAATAAAACACTAGAAAACCAGAAGTGGTGCTGTGGCTCAAGCGGTAGAGTGCTCCCCTTGAACTGAAGGGCTGAGGGATAGCACCAAGCCCAGAATTCAAGCCCCATGACAAACGAAAAAAAGTTAGTGTTCTTCCTTCAAACCCAGGGCTGATGAGACCCCCTGGCAGAATAGTGGAATACTAGGTACATTTCTGAGACAGTTTCACTGGGGTCTTGTCAAAGGAGTTTGGCTTGAGACAAAGAAGTGCAGTCCTTGTCTAATTCCTTAGGACTGGGCTGCCAGAATATTTCATGTGCCTCATATGCTAGTGGAGCCTTAGTAATTTGCTTGCTGAGAGACTAGGATTTAAGGAAGGAGCAAGTGGCACCCAACGTCCACGCTCACCTAGGAAATCACTATCTTTGAGACCTTTGAAGGAATATAGACAGAAGAAAGGAGGCAACTTTTATTTTAATTAGGGGCTTGAGTGCTGTCCCATTTCTAACACACTACCAATTGAGCCCCAGGTCCAATTCTGGCCTTTGGCTGGTTAATTGAAGATAAGTATATTTAGATTTTTACAAACCAGACTGGGTTCAAACTGTGATTCACAGATCTCACCCTCCGGATTAGTAGGATTAGAGGCATGATCCATTGTGCATTTATTTGGAAAGATGCACATAAGCATCTTCACAGAATTACCATGAAGTTGTATAGACAAATCTCCAATTTTGTCTGTCATGTTTACATTACCATATGGGACTTAGCGAGTCCTATGTGTGTCCTGTTAGTTCAGAAAAGGAGAAGCATAGAGTTAACTTCCTTCTCTCCTCCCATTGGTACAGATCCTTCTACCATAACTGGGAAGAAGATGAACAAGTGAAGAAGTAAGTGGACACTGGCACAAAGAGTTCTATCCTTGAAAATTTGGTATCTTTGAGGTTTCTGAATCAAACTCAACTTTCTTTTTTGCACACCAGTTGTAATTTTCACCAGGGGGTTGAGTCTTGGCACTTCAGTGGATAGCAGATTACACAGTTGTGGTTGTGGTTGTGCTTTTGGACTCTCATGGATGACAGGGAAGGCTGTGTGTAGCAAGTCAGATCCAGTGGGGAAACAAATTTCTCTTCCTATTACAGGGAGAATTTTAGAGGATTATATTTGAGAAATTACTAGAAGTGGGTTGTGAGGAGCATCCTGCTTGCAGGAGTCTCTTTCCACTTCCCAACAATCAATTTGCACACAGTCTTGTTTGTTTCATCTTCCCTATGTGGATGGACTTCTACCCTGATTATTTCTATGAGCCCAAGAACAATGACACCCTAAAAGAATTTACACAGAATGTCAAGCTCAACATGGCCTCTTCAGACCTGCTCTTCCGCTTACATATTTTTCTGGACCAGCTGGAGGAACCCATGAAACAAAGAAAAAGAGGAAGAAGTCCTTGTTTAGATGCCTCAGAGCTTGTGAGTAGGGATGGAACCTGAGTCTCTAGGGATGTGCCTGATTGGCCAAGAGCCCTTAGTACTCCCCAGCTTGGCAAAATTTCCTTTTATGGATATTCTTTGCCAGGTAATGTCTGTTCTCCTTTTGAAAGAACTTGGAAGTAGACACTCATTAGAAAAAGCCTACCTCCTCATCAGTGTTCAGTCCCAACTCAAATCCTACTGCTTCTCCCATTGGATCCTCTTGGAAGTTTAGTGACACCTTAACTACGAGTGTCTACTCAAAGACTCCTGTACCTATTTTCATTCTCAGGTTTGCATCACCGTAGAGAAGCTTCTGCAGAACTCCAGATAAAGAACCCATCAGTGATGTCGTCTAGGGTGACTGATGGAGATTGGAAGCCATCGCTGATCTCCAGAAATCCTGTGAAGGTAGAGGGTATTTTTCAATTTGTAGAAAGGCCAAAGTAGGTTTTGAGTCCTGTGGACATCCCACTGATTCTGAACCCCACATGTGATGCAGGTGAATCTACACATACCACCAAGGAAGAAGACGATACAGAATGTCTTCCATTGATGTTCACAATCCAGCTAGATCAGCTCTAAATCAGTCAAAAAAAAAAAAAACACTTCTTGGTGTGATGGTTAAATGTGTGCTAATGGAAAATGACCCCAGTCTATGTTTAGGAAAACCAATGAGTGAGGTCCAAAATCTAGATTCATTTGAGGAAAGGGAATCTTTCCTCACAGAATACCCAGACCAATCTCTCCTCTTGCAAGGGATCCAATTTCCAGTTGATAAATTAGAATTTGTCCCTCCCTGGACTCAGGAAGAAAATCCTGTCTTTAATGAGGAAGTAGATCCCTTTGAAGACTCTGAGGCAGAATTTCTGCCTGAAGGCAACTTAGAGGCCAATCTAGATTTTGAGATTCCTTCTCCCCTTCCTAACAAAATCCTTATTTTTCTTTTTTTTTCTGATTTTTGTAAAAGGTTCATTCTATTTATTTTTCTAACTTTATTAAAATGTCAATGTTTTTGACATATTCTAGAATTCATGAATCCTAAATATATTTCTTTTTAAACCTACAAACTGAAGAATCGTGTATACCTCTTCTGGAGCGGGGGAAGCAGAGTGACAGGGGGCTGTAGAAGAGAGCCTACTGGATATAATGGGAGCTGTTAAATGCAAAAAGAGTGACTAGGAAGCCAGGCCATGCCTGTATGGGGTGATAAGGTGGCTACAAAAGGTCTAGGACATAGCAGATCAGATATCCTAGAAAGCTATTCTGTCAATTGGGACAAATACCACAATACTTACAGTGTTAAGTGGGACTCTCTTCCAACAATGAATTCAAATCTGTATACATTTTCATTGCATTCATTTGCGTTGAGCAAATATGGAAGGGAAATTTGACTCCAATATTATAAAAAGTCTACTTTGGGCTGAAAATATTTGACAAAATATATAGGAGATATGTATACTGGAAAGTAAAGGCCATCATCAATAGAAGAAAGAAGGCTTTCATAGATGAACAAACACAAAATCAGGAAAAATTTCCACAATTAAATCAGTTATATGTAAATACATGTTATATTCTTTATGTTATATATAGTATATTATATTATATATAAGATTCAATATGATTTTTCAAACTAAAAAGGCATTTAAAGTTTTAGAATTGAGTGTTTTTTGCACAAAACATTAGTGTAAATGTTATTGGAGAAAGTAGTGATATAATTTTATTATAATTATATGAATATATATTTGTGTGTTTCTAGATATAACACTGAGTATAAATAAATATTATATACATATATTTGTATATATCTGTCTATGAAGTGAATATAATGAAAGTGAATATAATGAAACTGAGTATAGTATGTATAAAAAAGTTGAATACATGAGACTCAGACCTGTAATCCTACTGATGTAGGAAGCTGGGTTTTGAGTTTTAGTATCTCTTATCCCCAAGCCTTAGATTTTTTCAGAGGAGGCACGGGCCCTCCAGTGTAGCAAACAGAAACATATGCCATGGGATCACACTCCCTGACCCCAGAGGAAAGTCAGTAGAAATCAGGACAAGCTTCTTATCTTGACTGTGTACTCAGTTCCTGTACCAAGAAGGCCATCTTTAGAACACCAAATGGAAAGTTGGCATTCCCTCCAAAAGGTTCTAAAAAGATCCTTCTGAACGATAGTCTGACTATATTGAATTAAATCTTTTTGCCCTTCGCAAGCTGCAAACACATAGAAATATGACAAGAGCTCAATGACAAATTATCAAAGGCATGTCAAATTTTTTTAAAGGTAATAGAAACATACTCTGAGTTTATTAGGAATGGGGTGATATTTTGGTTGCTGAATTGTTGAATGCACTTCTGGGCAAAGGAGACACATACCTTGGGGGAAATTGTGTGGGGTTGGGTGTCCTCACATGGTTTCACAATAAAATGGCCATAACATCTAGGATGTCACAGCCAGCTTTGCCATGGCAGCAAGTAGGTGTCAGGCACTGATTTTGCCCTGAAATGGACTCAACAACACTAACAGGCACAAAGAATGAGAAGGAATGACTATTATCCACCAAACTTCAGCTGAAAGAGCTGTCCTTACCAGAACTAGGATAAATTGAGCTGGAAAAGGCGGATCTCCATGTAAGGCTCCTGAGCACTAAGGACTAGTGTGTGTGTGTGTGTGTGTGTGGTGTGTGTGTGTGTGTGTGTGTGTGTGTGTGTGTGTGTGTTTGTGTGTGTGTGTGTGTGTGTGTGTGTGTGTGTGTGTGTGTGTGTGAATACTGGGGCTTGAACTCAGGGATATGACCTTTAGCTTTTTTTAACCAAGGGTAACAGTCTACGACTTGAACCAAATTTCCATGTCTTGATTTTGAATGGTTAATTAGAGATCAAAGTTTCAGTGTTGCACATGTTCATTCTTTGTCCCTCCTTTTCAATGACACCTTTAACTTCTTTTTTTTTTTTTTGGGTCCGGTCATGGGGCCTGAACTCTGGGCCTGGGTGCTGTCCCTCAGCTCTTCAACTGAAGGTTAGCGCTCTACCGCTTGAGCCACAGCACCAATTCCGGCTTTTTTCTTTTTGCTTATGTGGTGCTGAAGAATGGAACCCAGGTCCTCAGGCAGGCAAGACAAGTGCTCTACCACTGAGCCACCTTCCCAGCCCCCCCTTAAACTTCTGAAAGAGAGATAAATGTAAAAAAAATGAAAAAAAATGAAAGAAAATAAATATCATCTTGTTTCTGTTTCCTGGTCACTGATTTTTTTTTTTTTTTGTCGGTCATGGGGCTTGAACTCTGGGCCTGGGCGCTGTCCCTTAGCTCTTCAGCTCAAGGCAAGCGCTCTACCACTTGAGCTACAGCGCCACTTCCGGTTTTCTAGTGGTTTATTGGAGATAGGAGTCTCACGGTCTTTCCTGCCCGGGCTGGCTTTGAACCGCAATCCTCAGATCTCAGCCTCCTGAGTAGCTAGGATTACAGGCGTGAGCCACCAGCGCCCGGCCACGGTCACTGATTATTTTTGAGATAGTGCTTCTTACTAATAATAATTATTGGTAGAATATGAAAACCTATTTGAGTAACAAATAGACTAGGAAAAATGTTGTCTCCTATTTTTTATCACTACATTTCTTTTTGTCTAAGTATAAATGCCAGACTTACCCTAAGGGCCTAGAATAAGCAAAATGGCTTATAGAGCTCAGATCATATCTTTCCACAGAAGATGACAGCCCCAGAAGAAAAACCTGTCCACAACTTGCACAAGGAAGAGAAAGTTTGATGTCTCCTTAAATCTTAGGATCGAATACTCATGAGGAGCCCTGGGGACTGATGACAGCTTAAGGACCTAACATTTCCTGTGTCGTTCCACCATAGGAACAGTCACCAGTCTCCCATCACACTGTAGGTGCCATGCCTGACTGGTGACCTTGGCTGTGTCATGAGAACGTGCAGCAGGGCTCTGTCATGGTCATTGGAGAGTCAGTGTTGCACACTAAGAGGACATTCATGAAGGTGGTAACAAGGCCTGAGTCAGGGTTTTGTCAGATCTAGATGATTTGTAACAGGCACTACTGTATTCTGGCTAAGAATGTGGATATATCATTGGGGTCTTGAACACAAATTTGTTAAGTGTTAGCTTGCAACATTTCTGCATGAAAGCCAACAAAAGTCATCAATGCCCTCTGAACATATTCTCATCAATATTTAATAAGTAAAAAGCTATAAAATCAAGTTCATCATGAGGAAAAATCTGATATGAAAACCAAATTGCAGGAGCATTTACAAAAAAAATGTTTTTCTGTATGTATCAAATGTGACAAAATATTAAAAGTTAATGAAGCTGGGAAAGTTAAATTGATTTCTTTTTTTACTATGGTTGCAACTATCTTTTACATTTCAAATACTTAACAAAAAGAAGGTAGGCCAAGGACCACCGGTGTCTCACACCTGTAATTCTAGCTAGTTAGAAACCTGAGATCTGAGGAAAGTGAATTGAAGTTAGACTAGTTAGGAAAAACCAGTGAAACTTTGATCTCTAATTAACCATTCAAAATCAAGACATGGAAGTTTGGTTCAGGTCATAGACTGTCACCCTTGATTAAAACAGTTAAAGGTCAGCTCCCTGAATTCAAGCACCAGTATTCACACACACACACACACACACACACACACACACACACACACACACACACACACACACACACACACACACACACACACACACATTCTCAAAAATAACCAGTGACCAGGAAACAGAAACAAGATGATATATATTTTCTTTCATTTTTGTCATTTTTTTCAGAAGTTAAAGGGGTCATAGGAAAGGAAGGACAAAGAATGAACACGTGCAACACTGGTATTCAATTGGTACTATGTTGAAAATGACCTATGCAATTTGTTTTGGGGGAAGAACGGGAAAACAGAAAAAGAGATAAAGTGAAAGGGTAAAATTGTCCAAAAAAAAATGCACTCAGGGAATTAGAGCTGTGGCTCAATATGAGTGCCATTATTCAGCAAAAGAGCTCAGAGAGAGTGTCCAGGCCCTGGATTCAAGCCTCATTACTGACTAAAACAAAAACAAGAAAAAAGAAATGTAATCATTACCACATGATTGTAACTAAAACCTCTACAGCACAATAATAAAAATAATAATGATAAAGAAGAAGATGATAATGAAGAAGAAGAAGGAAGTTAAAAAAACCAAACCAGTGAGAAAAATTGAGAGAGCAAGGGAAGGACTGACCTTTCAAAAAGAAATATATCCATACCTGACTTATATGACTGTAACCTCTGTGTAATTCACATTCATAATAACAATACAAAAGAAAAAACAGAAATGTAGTGCTTGAGCCATAACTCAAATGGGAGGTCAGACTAATATGTATGTGATACCAAGGTCAACCCCCTTATCAATTTCTCCTTCAAAAAATGGCTCTTCTCATCACTTGTGCTTTCCCTAGCTTATGAAAAGGGGTGCAGTTAAAGAAAGAGAAAGGTAAATTGTCAGGCACAGAACTGTACTTGCAAAGAGCAGTACTCACTAGAACACATGTTTACTAGACCACTTGATGACTCCATGTTTTCTGAAATAAACAGAACTATTTGGACTTGAATACATGCTCCACTGTATACTAGATGGGGACTCAAAATTCATGAAACTCTCTGGATCTCAAATTCTTTACAGGTTAAATGAGAATAACAATACGTATCTCACAGCATTATGAGATCTGGTTGTCATCAAACATGGAGTGGTTTTATCTTTGGTGTGTGTGCAACACTCAAACACTGGTGGAAGGAGTATAAACTGGCATGATGTTTACTATATTACTTAACATAATACAACATGCCTGTAATCCTACTTACAAAAGAGGCTGAGAAATGGGGATCAAGGTTTTAAGTCTGGACAGGAAACTGGATCAGATTCATCTCCAATGATCTCTATAAAAGCTTGAGGTGGAGTTTGGTTCAAGTGGTAGAGTGCTAGACTGGAGCATAAGCCTCAGGAACAGTGCCCAGGCACTGAGTTCAAGCCCTAGGACCAGCACAAGCACACACACATGTACAAGCAAACACACACACTCAATTTTTTGTGTTCTTATCACCCTGCTTAACAATATATTTCCTCTTCCAAGCTCACCTGATTTTTTTTTGTTTTAAAAGGGACTTCCTGTGTAGCACAGGCTGCTCCTAAACTTACAATCCTCCTGGGTACTGGTAGTACAGGCATGCCTACTATAATTGCCTTCACTCAGTAACTCTATTTATAACATATTAGCAAGAAATTCATTCATACTCATGAACATATTTGGCTTAAAGCTGTTCACAGTAATATTCTACTGTACAAAATGTAAATAATATAACTGGATATGGTACTATCCTACCGCATGGTAATACCAGCCAATACTCAGGAACCTGACACAGGAGAATAAGCAGGTGAGGAAAGCCTGGTCTACGCTACAAAACCTGGTCTCCAAAGGAAAGAAATTCTATAAATATTAATCTACTATGAAACATACAATATGTTAAATTTATATAATGTAACAAATCGATCATTGTTAATAAAAATAAAATCTTGGCAGACATTTTAAATACATACATATGCATATATATTTAAACTTGTAGAAATAAAATTTCAAGTGCTTTTATCTGCATCTTTCAGTCTACCTGTCACCTACTTATTTACTGACACATTGATTTCTGTTTAGTCTTCACAAAACACTGTTCTCTCACATAAGTACACAAAATTGTAAAACAAAAAGTACAAAACAAATATTATTATAAATACAAATGTAGTTTAATCCCTACCAAAATAATTTGGAGAAAACATACATTAAGTTAATGGCATTGTATACTGCTCAGGAAGGGGAGTCTAGGAAAATGTAGATTGTATGTGTGTGTGTGTGTGTGTGTGTGTGTGTGTGTGTGTGTGTGTGTGTGTGTGTCTGTCTGTCTGTCTGTCTGTCTGTCTGTCTGTCTGTCTGTCTCTCTGTGTCAGTGTGTTTTCCATGAGTAATATTGGAGTTAGAATTAAACGTATTATTCTTGCTTGGTCTTTTTGCTCAAAGCTGACACTCTACCACTTGAGCCACATCTCCACTTCTGGATTTTGGTTTCTTAATTGGAGAAATATCTCAGATTTTCTGCATGGGCTGCTTTAAACCTGAATCCTCAGTTTTTGACCTCTAAAGTAGATAGGTTTTAAAATATGAGCCACTGGTGGAAAGCAACTACGTTAACATTTTTGCATGTTTGAATGAATTTTAAAGTAAGACATATATGTTACTTTTGAGAGTGACTGGAAATATTCATTAACGTTTAACAGAATTTAAAACATACAAAGCTGAGAATGGTAAGTAGCTGAGAACAGAATGGAATAAATCAAAATTACCTATGACAGTTTTCAGTATGTGCACAGAAATAATTACATTATTGGAGCCCAAGGACATCAATTAGCTGAGCTCCAGCTGGCTGCTATGCTCATGAGGCCAGCTGGTGCTATTCACAAGAATGTGATGTTGTTGGATGGTAGGGATCAGCTTCAAGTTAAGAACCTGAAATATTTCTATTCATCGAGAAGAGGAAACATACCAGGACAAGAAATGTGATTAAAATTGCTGAATGCAATTAAAGGAAGGCAGTTAAAGGAAGACAGAATAACTCTTTCTATAGCTGAAAAGAGTATTCTCTCACAAAGAATCATGAGCTGAATATGGTGGTCAATGTTTGTAATCTCTGAACTTGGGAGGCTGATTTAGAAGTTAACTTGAGGCCAGCCTAAGTTTTAGGCAATCAGAATGACATATAGTAAAATGCTATCTTAAAACAACAACAACAAAAGACCCAGTGACTGGGAATGTGTTTAGTGGTAGAGTGCTGGCCTTACATGCAAGAAGCACTTGATTTGATTCCTCAGTATGTCGTAAGCAGAAAAACTGAAAGTGGTGCTGTGGCTCAATTGCCTTGAGCAAAATAAATTCAGGAAGAGTGCACAGGCCCTGATTTCAAGCCCCAGCTCTGGCAAAATTAAAAAAAAAAAAAAAACAAGTGCAAAATGCTGTTTGTTGAAATAAGTATGTTGAAGAATTTTTATACTCACTAGAAAATTGTGCTGTTGGGAATTCATAATGAACTTTGTTAGGAAAAATTAAATAAATTAATGAAATATTATCTGGCATTGGAAAGGACATAGTGAGATGTAAAAATGATTGGTGCCTATGGTTAATTGATACAACAATGTTACAGATACACTTGCCAGATTGTGATTTTTTTAAGTATAGAATCATGGGTTTGTTCTTTTTCAAAATAATTTTACTGCCGGGCCTAGCTACTAAGGAGACTGAGAACTCTTCGAATCCAGCCAGGGCAGGAAAGTCTGTGAGACCTTTATATCCAAATAAAGGTTCAGAAAATGTGAAGTGGCACTGTTGCTTAAGTGGTAGAGTGCTAGTCTTGAGCTGAAGAGTTGAGATACAATGCTCAGACCTAGAGTTCAAGCCCCACAACTGACAAAAAATAGTAATAGTAACAATATTAATTTTATTGTTACTATTAAGGTGTTATATATAAAGGCTACCAATTCATAAGTTTTTTTTCTTTGCTAAAAGAAATACATATCCATCTTCATTGCCAACAGCCAGGATTTAGCCATCTGCTTTCCAGCTGATCTCTGGGTGTAGAGGCAATGTGTAATACAAAGCAATACAAACCATTTCTGACTATAAATAATTTTTTCTCTGCACATCTTAAAAATCAATGCTGACAACATGAAATAAAAAATCCCTAAGTTTAAAACATTCTTCTAAACAAGTTAAAGAAATTCTGATAACTAGTATTTTAAGAATAATTTCAGAGAGCTTGAACTCAGGGCCTGGGTTCTGTCTCTGAGATTTACTACTCAAGATTGGGTTGCCACTTTGAGCCACAGTGCCATTTCCAGTTTTCTCGTGATTAGTTGCACAGAAAAGTCTCACCAACTTTCCTCTCCAAACTGGCTTTGAACTAGGATCTAGAGATCTCAGCTCTCTGAGTAGCTAGGTTTATAGGCATGAGCCCCTGGCACATGGCTTTTTGCTTACCTGAGACAGAAGCCAGTTAATATTAAATGTCAATCATTTTTAACTTTGTAAAATGAAGTTAACTGAAATGCCTTCCACTAGAAATAAGGAATCAAATGAGTAGGTGGGTTACAACGTTCTTACCAAAAGTTACATATTTTCCTTGTGTTTTTTTCTTCCAAAATTTTGTGCTTTCCAGAATCATACCTTATCTTTCCTTGATGGTTTCTTTGGTTTATTTCATAATTATCCACAGCTTCTTCAGGCATCATTTATTTATGTGAAGAGCTTTCAAACATCTATTTTCAGCCCAAATTCCTTGTATACACCTCTCATCCATATATTCAACTGACATAAAAACTTGTGAAACAGTAATCATCTATTATCAGTATTGGATATTAATGTGTAAGTAAAATTTAAGAAAATTACATCAATAATTATAACATGATTTTAATAATAATGCTAAACATAAATACAACGTTGATTATATTCTGAGCAATTTAATAAAAACCTCCAGGAAAAGAAATCACTTTTTTTAGTGCTGATATTATGGTTTAAACTCAGGACCTTACCTTCTCACTTAAGCTTTTTCCCTCAAGGGTGGTGCTCTGTATTTCAACCACAGCTCTCCTTCGAATTTTATTTGGGGGATAATATAGAGATAAGAATCTCATGGAATAAAAAATATCATTTGTGTCCCTATCTTGTGGTTCATTTCACATAACATTCTGTTATAAGGTTATATGGTACCATGTACTACTTTCTGAACGTGAGGTTAACCATGGGACCTATAGTTATTTGAGCCTCGCTTATTTCACTTAATAAAATTGTTTCCCCGTCTTTCCATTTCCTAGCAAATGGGGCGATTTCATTCTCTCTGATGGAGGCATAGAATTCCAGTGTGTGTGTGTGTGTGTGTGTGTGTGTGTGTGTGTGTGTGTGTGTGTGTGTGTGTGTGTGTGTGTATCACATTTTCTTGATCCATTCATCTACTGAGAGGCATCTGGGTTGGTTCCATATCTTAGCTATGGTAAATAATGCTGCAATAAACATAGTTGTGCCGGTAGCTTAGTATGGTCTTGTGTGTTATCATTTGGTAAATGCCCAAAAGTGGGATTGCTGGGTTATAGGGGAGCTCTAAGTGGAGTCTTGGAAAAAATTATATTACGTAAAGTAAGTCAGACAAAAGAAATATAGGTCCTATGTTTTCCCTTATTTGGAATAACTAGTGTATATCTAGGACAAGCATAAGAGTTCAAATGTTATGTACATACCACCAGATAAGATGATGTTAAGCGAAGTGAATACCAAGATAGGGTTTATAATTTACCATGTGATTTCTTTTTGTTTTTGTTTTTGTATTTTCCCCCACCAAGGTATAACTCCTGTTTACACTGTATTTAATGTCGGTGCCCTGCATATTGTATACACCATTTCTCTAGCTAGGGGAGGGCAAGGGAAAAAACAAAATGTTTAAATAGGGCAGGCTGACCCGTTGTAACAATGAGATACACAAGATACTATGTTGAAAAAGAATCTTTACAATATGGGTGGGGAAGCAGGGAAGGGAGAAGAGGGGGGTGTGTAGTTGTGGAGGTGGGAGGGAAGAAAGAGTAGGGGAAAAACAAAGGAGGAGGTAACAATGCCTCATAGGAAATGTATTCATTACCTTGCTCATGTAACTATAACCCCTCTATACCATATTTTTACAGTAAAAACCTCTTTTATAAAACAGAAGGTGTCATGTACACCAAGTATAGCAGCCCACATATGTAATTCCAGCTGATTGGGAAGCAGAGATGACAAGGATCGTGGTCTGAGGCCAGACCAGAGGAAAAACTGCCAATACAGCCATCTCAACGAATGAGCTTTCCACAGTGGTTCACATCTGTATTCCTAGCTAATTATGTGGGAGGCATAGGTAGCAAATTCTCAGTCAATCTAAGATCAGACCCTGGCAAAAAGTTCAACACCTCAAGTAATTAAATGGACTAGAAGTACGGTAAAAGTAGTGAGCTTCTTGATGCTATACAACCAGAGTCCTATCTAGCAAGCAGGGAACCCCTGAATAGAACCCTTCCACCAAAAAGCCTAAATAATTTTAGCCTATTTGAACATCTAATTTCAAGGAGCCTGACAGACCAGAGATGATGACATTCTCTTTAAAATTAGGTATTCAAAAGAGACAAAATTATTTAGATTTTGAAAAAATTGAAAAGGAAAATACATGTGATTTTTGTTAGCTCTGTAATTCTTGAAAACATGAAATGTACTCAAGTATTTAATATATATCCATATGTGTGCATATGTTCAAGTATGTATGTATATATATGTATATATACATACATATATATGTATATGTATATATATATGTATGTATATATACATACATACATACAAGTGGTTCATCTCTATTCTGTGTAGCAAATGGTACAAATGAATCTGAATAATCACTATTCAAATGCATGAATAGACAAAGAGAATGAGCAAAGAACTCATATTCAGGAAATTATGGCTAGCCCATAACCCTGAAAATCTTTTACATCAGTTTGCATGTTTCAGTTACTGCAGTACAGGGACAGTAGGACGACAGTGGGATACGAGGCAGATGAAATGAGAAATGAGAGATACAAATGTTAAAATATTCTTTCTGATGGGTAAGTGGAATTTCCTCTCTCTCTCTCTCTCTCTCTCTCTCTCTCTCTCTCTCTCTCTCTCTCTCTCTCTCTCTCTGTGTGTGTGTGTGTATTACATTTTCTTGATTATTTTTTCTCTTGAAGGTTATCTGGGCAGATTCAATAAGAATGGTCTGGCTGAAACCTTTACTATATCCTGGTTTGTAATCTTTCGGGTAAATGCCTAGAGATGAGTTGCTGGATCATTTGGAAGTGGGTAGTCAAATGAGGGGTGAAGGGTTAAAAGGTAGAAGAATGAACAAGAGAAAAGGGGGAAATGCAGAGAGAAATCCAATAAACATCCTATAATATTAAGAAGAGTGAAGGAAGCAGTGTATAGAGGAGGGATGGATGAGAACATTGAAAGGGTTGGCATTTATCAACGTATATTGTACGCATAAAATGCTTTGTTTAATGATAATTTCTATGCTACTTAAAATAATAATTAAAAAATCATGTCCCTAAACTGTTATGCAATTAGAAGCAAAGAATGAGAATTTGCTCAGATCAACTCCAGGGTCTATAAGTCTTTTTTGTTACGATAAGTTTTAGAACAACACTAATGATACATATCACCTGAAGAAAATTTAATGATTTTCAGTGATTTAAAGTAATCATTTTGGAGATATGGCTCAAGTGGCAAAATGCTACTTAGTGAGCAAAGGTGTCAGATAATGAATTCAAGTATCAATCTCGAACAAAAGTACAAACAATCAGTAAAATTCAAGCACTTTCCTGGGCACGGGTAGCTCATGCTTTTAATCCTACCTTTAATCAGAAGGCAGAGATCTGGGGATCTCAGTTCAATGTCAGTTTAGATAGGAATGTCTGTGAGTTTCATATCTCCAACTCACTGCTAAAGAAAGCTGGAAGTGGACTCATGGTTCAAGTGGTAGAATGCTAGCCTACAGCAAAAAGCTCAGAGGCAGAACCTTTGTATCCATATACATAAAAAAGGGGAAGTAAGTCACTCAAGTTCTCAATCTTCCTTTTCCCTAATCCTAACTCAAATATTGGACAGAACCCTAAGAGTAACCTTGATGATAATAGTAACCCAATCTTAAAATTAATGGAAAATATATCCTAACAGATACTCATTGTCTTTGAAATGATTTGCACTTTGCTCCAAATACTACAGATTTCCTGACTTGGACTCTGAAATCATTCCCTATTATGAATCATTAATCTCAAATCTTCATATCGTGAAAACTTCTGTAGTTTCCACTGATCTTAACTTTTACTGAACTCCTCTATCTCCAAAAAGAAGTTTCAGGTTTACTTAAAATCTACTCTAGTTCTTAACCCTAACTTTATACCTAAACCTTACTAGAAAACTAACTCTAAATTTAACCCTATTGAACCCTGAATAAGAAAATTAAGAAAACTCTGTAGTTTTTGTTAAATTTCACACTTATTTTACTTGAAAGTGTTAGCAGAAAACTCAGTTTTACCTGAAAGCTTACCCTTCCCTAAGCCTAAGTCTAACCTGAACTAGAAAAGCAACCCTAGCCCTAGAACTAATAGCCTTTGGATTCTAAAGGTCATAAAAATACATTAGTTTTTATTCATCCTAACTTTGATTTAACTCATCCTTCTAAAAACACTTTGTAGTTTTACTCATTATCTTGCCATTTTTGCAACCCTAACCCTAACTGGAATATTGTGGCTAACGCTCACACTAACCATACCCTAATATTAATATTATTAGCAGTTTCTCATTTCACATTCATCCTAATTCTAACTAGACTTGTTATTCGAAGATTTACTTTCAGTTGGACCCTAAACTTTCCATTTCCCCAATGCTAACACTAAGCCCAGCTGGAACTGAAACCTAACTTTCATACTAATGATAGTCCAATTCAAATGTTTAAGAAAAATACTCTAGTTTTTATTCATTCTAATGAATACTCCAGTTTGTACTCTGGAAATGAGTTTGTTTGCCCTAATTCCCACAAATTTTCTCACTCTTCCTCTGAAGTTATCTTGTTCCCTAACATGAACCATTATATTATTTGTCCTCACATTCTCTTATCAGGAAAAATACTGTAGTTTCCAATGATCCTACCTTTTCCTGAACCCCTGTGCCCTAAAACAATATCAGATTTACTTACCATCTAGTCCATTAATTAACTCTAACTCTCAACCTAAACCTGGCTGGAAAACTCTCATTAATCATTACAAGAATGATCACTGAGAAATAAATATAATGATAATGGTCGAGTTACTGTTCAATCTCATATTTTTGCTTCCACTTGTTAGTGAAAACTGAATATTATACTAAAAACTTTCCTATTCATAACACTATACATACTCAGCACAAAATACTGACCCTAATGGTAATCCAAATTATATGTCAATACTAACACTAACACAAGTACACTAGTTTTCACTCATCCTAAGGTGATTCAAATAAGCTTTCCAAAAATAGGTTTCAATTTTTTTTCCAATATCTTAGTCATTTTCTAACCCTAAACTTAATCTTAACTGGAACATTGAGAATAACCATAACCCTAATTGCATACTCTAGTTCACATTCATTCTAATTCCTGCCAGGCTTATTCTAAAATTTACCTTCAATTTGATTCTCATTTTTTTCTCCTTCACTCTAAACCCAATCATGGCTACAATCGTAACCATATCCTTGACACTAACGGTATCTCACTTCTAAAATTTATGAAAAATGCTTGTTTTGTGTCATCATTACTGAAATTCCACCTGTAATTCTTGAAATAAATTGCAGGTTTTCCTAAACCCTATAGATTTTCTCGCTCTTAACTCTGAATCTATCTTGTTCCTTAACAGGAATCATTATATCCATTGATCTCAAATCCTGATATCATGAAATACATTATCCTTCCAATATCCAAGCTTTTCCTGAATTCCTAGAACCTAAAATAAGTTCAGATTTACTTAACATTTAACACATTTCTTTTCTTTTTCTTTTTGTCCAACGTGGGGTTTGAACTCTGGGCCTGGGCATGATCCCTGAACTCTAGGTCATGATCCCTCAGTTCTTTAGCTGTAGGTGCACTTTACCACTTGAGCCACAGCACCATTTTGGGTTTTCTAGTGGTTAATTGGAGATAAATGTCTCATGGACTTTCTGCCCTTGCAGGCTTTGAACTGCGATCCTCAGAAATCAGCTTCCTGACTAGCTAGGATAATAGGCACGAGAAACTAGTTTAACCAATTTATTTATCCTATTCTCAACCCCCTTTAAGCAGAAACCTAATCCTAATCACAATCTGATTTAACACCAAATAGTTACTGTAAGGAAAATTGTCTAGATTCTATTCAATCACACATTTTTTTTGTTTCTACTTCTTATTGGAAAACAAATTTTACACTAAAGCTTATCCTTCCCTAAACCTAACGAGAACAAAATGTAATTCACCTTTAAGCCAAATTATGTCTAAATGTTTAAACTAACACAGACACTGGTTTTCATTAATTCTAACCTTGATGCCATTCATTCTTCTTAAAATATGTTGCAGTTTTGCACCTTTTTAAATCTTACATCTTTTTATCATGCTAACCCCAGCTCTAACTGGAACACCTTGCCTAATCCTAAACCTACATATAACCGAATCATAAAGTTAATAGCAAGCCTCTATTGCACTTTTATTCTCTTGCTCAGCGTGTAGGTCTAAATTTTACTTGCATTTTGAGCCTACATTTTTAAAGTGTTTTTCTATTTCCTGTCAGGTTTTCTTTTTCTTTTTCTTTCTTTCTTCTTTTTTTTTTTTTGATCGGTCATGGGGCCTAAATTCTGGCATTGGACGCTGTCCCTCCACTCTTCAGATCAAGGCGAATGCTCTACCACTTAAGCCACAGCGCCACTTATGGTTTTCTAGTGGTTGGTTTATTGGAGATATGAGACTCACAGACTTTCCTGCCTGGGCTGCTTGGAACTCCGATCCTCAGACATCAGTATCCTGAGTAGCTAGGATTAAAAGCGTTAGCCACTGACCCCCATCTTTATTATATTTTTAAATTATATTTTATTGTAAAGATGCTTTAAAGACAGATTAGTTATACGAGTAAGGTAATGGGTATATTTCTTGTTGAGCATTGTTACACCCTTCTTTGTTGTTCTCCTCCTACCCCCCTTCCCTTACTCCTCCCTCCTCTTGGTGTAAAGTCCGTTTTCAACATAGGGTCTTCTGAGTATCATTTTTGCAATGAGTCATCCTGTATTGAACCTATTTCACTAACCTTAATTCTAATTTTGTCTGGGATGTGATAATAATAATGATAGCTAAATTCAGAAGTTAATAAAAATATTCAAGTTTTTATTCATCTTGTTAATCCACTATACAAGTTGAATTAAATTGCAGTTTACCTTAATTATTTTTCCAAATTAGATTATATGTGCATATATAAGGATGTAACTTTATGTGAAATACAGAAGATCTTTGGAAGAAGAAGTAATGAAAAGAAAATAGAAGGAGTATAATCAAATGCTTTAAACATATTATGGAATTGCCACTTCTGACAATTAATAACTATTAACAAAATAACTGAAAATTAATAAAGAACACACTGCCGTCTAGTATTTTTTAAGAGAGCCATGATATGTCTTGTGAATAAAATACTTGTGTTAGATAAACTTTGTTCATGCATATTTTATATTGTTATTGGTCAATTATTAACTTAATGAATAAAAATACATCAAATAAGATTCCATGAAAAAATCATTAAACAGTTTTTTAGTAATTGAGAAAAAGTTATAGTCATAAATTTTAGGAAACTAAATTTCTATTTCTCTATGAAGCAATGATTTAGGTTTACTAATCTAGTTATTTTAGAGAACATAATTGGCATGAAAAACAACTAACTGTATATCTTGTTTCTTTAATATGTGATGTTTAAACATTGTCTTTCATTCAAATGAATACTTAGGTTTACTTTTCAAAATAAATGCAATTTTATCTCCTTTTAAAACAAGTGTTTACCCTGCAATTAAATGTATTAGCATATTCAAGTATTTAAAAGCTAAAATTTCTATGTTTGATACGTAGCTCTACATATTCAGAATGACACAATTTTTGTATTCGTAAATGTCTAAACACTGGGATATTTGCTTCATCAATATAAATTATCTCATGAGATTGTTGCAAAGGCTCCAATAACCAGTGTGGTCAAAAACATTTCCTGAATTCTAAAAATTAAATCTTATCATTTTTAGCCTTTGATTATATCATTTATTGTCTCTTCAGAGCAATTAAGCTAAACTAAACACTACTTTTTAAAGATTTTGCTCACATTGTAAATAATATCAACACAGGTCACAAAGAGACTGATTATTTCAGACTCATCATATTTGGTAAAGTTAGTGTGAAGAATGTAGAGAGCGGAAGGTTCATATACTCAATAAATATTTTTGGTTAATTTAAATTAAATATCTGGATTTCTAATTTGGACGTTAATCACATGGAAACAAGAAAATAATTTTTTAAAAATAATTACTTTGGGACCATTTTTCTTCTTAAAATATGAAGCAAAAATATCTATAAGAAATATATTTTTTTCAATAAAATGTTTCAACCCTTCGTAAACTGCTTTATACTTTAATATAAAGTCTGTCTCAAAATAATAATTCTGCAACTAATCTAATGTATGTTTTCATGCACAAAATTCTGTAACTTCTAGTCTTATGTGATTTTAATTATATTTTATAGTTGTGATATGATCCCTACTTATATTTATTACAAACTTCTGTAATTATATAAATCATGCCGGTACACACTAACTTACATAAGATAATATTCAAACAAAATTATCTTTTTTTCCTGTCTCCAACAGGGAAGGATGATGTGCTGAAGTATATTAAATGAAAGCACTCTAACAGAGTCTTTACGGAATGGAAATTTGCAACATGAGGATGAGAACATGAGCACTTTCTACTTGGCTGAACAGGAATTTTTGTTTCTACCGTACTTTCTTACCTTTTAATCACACAGGGAAAGCCATAAACTTTGAAATTCATATGAAGGAATTGCTTTACTAAAAGATGTGGCAACCCTGCTCAAAAGCTCGATCTTATCACTAGGTCTTTGTGCTTGCTGGCTGATCTATTTCTCTATCATATATTTCATACTATTAAACATATTAATAATTAAGCAGTAAGTACATTACAGGAGATTCCCGAAAATCACAGCTATTACAGTTTAGTAATCAGAAGTGAGGAAAAAGATTATATTAATCTCCAATTTCTCCCTTTGGCCTTCAATTTGCCAATTAATTTTCAAAACAATCATGTAAGATGTTAGTTTATGTTTCCCTTTTTAATTAGAGATTAAGCAAGTGTTTTTTTTTTGTTGTTGTTGTTTTTTACAGTAAAAAGTGATGACAATGGTATCAGAGCTCTGGTAAGGGCACCTTCTCCTTAACAATTAATGCTCTATGGACTGTAAATATAGAAGCCACACTAAAATTCTCTAAACACACACACACAAACACACAAACCCACTCACACACACACACACACACACAAACAAGCACACACACACACCACTGCCATCCAGACACATCAGATATATGTTCCATTCCCTTGTAATGATAGTTGATTAATGTTTGCTGCATTGCTTTATTTCAGCTTCAATATCTTTCCTGAACCTTTATCTTTCCCCGAGATCAAGTCCCTAATTCTTAGTATACCGAGTGTCTGTGTATTCACAATAAGTTCCTGCCTGCTTCAAGCCAATAAATACCCTGAATACAGTATCCTCAAACTTCACATCCCAGTCAAACTCCATGAGTTTATACACCGTTGCAAAATACTAAAATTTATTGGATGTAGAAACCAAGAGAACACCCACCTTGTTACTATAGTAGAAATTGACATCATGAAAGTAGAAGAATATTGATCAAGAACTGAGGTAAGTGAATGGGAGTATGTCTAAAATGTAGAATACTGGATATGTGTTACAGATACAAAATCATCATCTATAGACGTATTTATTGAAAACGTAATCATATATTGAAAGCACTATTTACAAATATAGTTTTCCAGTTACTTTGCTTACCTATCACTTCTGATCACAAATCCGCTCATGAATTTTTATAGTATCTTTGAATAAAGATTTGCATGTATGTATCATCTTAAAATAAGACAGTATGCTTTTACATCTTTCTTTCTATATGACAAGCCCTTATTTTTTGTTTCCTTGTTTGCTGAATAACTGTTTTCCTGGAAACAAGATATTCACATCAAATCTGAGTGTAATTTTTATTTCTTAAATTTGAAACATAAACTTTGTTGTGACTTGTCATTTTCCAAAGATGAGTCATATTCATGAACACTAATATGTTGTTGCCTTTACTTAAACTGAGACTTGATGTAGTATGATAGTTCTTGTGTCTAATTGACATAACCATTAGATGATTCATGTATAAACATGTGCATTGCACTTTTTTATTTTTATATATAACATAGTCCCCAAGGATATACTTTAAAGTGTCTCCATGTTCCATACTTTATATTTATTTCAGTAAAAGTACTAGAAATAAATGATGTTTACTGGAACAATAAAAAAGAAAATATTTTCTTTAGAACATATTTCTAAAGATAATAGATTTATTGTTTAAAGAATAGAAAAGAGTAAAATAGGTTTCTTGCTTGAGACTGCATAAATTACATATGAATATAGCTCAAGATGAGACTCAGAGATAAATTCATATTAATATTACTGAGATTTAAATCACAATATAAGCAATATAGGTATTTTAAGGAACGGGTCATTCCAAGCCCTAGATACCTAATAGATGAAGAATGGTATTGAAAATAGCAGAGGAAAACAATTCAACATGCAGATGTTTTGATTTTATAGTACTAATAGGAAAAAAATGGAGCATTTGCCTTTCTGAAGGAGAATGTTTAGCCAGTAATTTCAGTGAAAGGCATCAGTTGTAATCAGTCTAAAGTCTTTTCCTCCAAGATATCCAACAGTACTATACTCATCCTCTGAAGAGTAAATAAGAGTTAATTAGCTTTGCTTAATATTAATTTAATTGTAGCAAATAGGTTAAAATGTCTGCACTCTTTCTTTCAATGTAATAACTTACATTTGTTTTACTAGACTCAAGACCACCCGAAGACCACCCGACCAATACAAGTAACAAAGGTGTCGTTTATTTGCAAGGCCCAGTCTGGTGCTCTGTGCAATCGGTAACCCATGACAATAAGAGACCCCAAGCATAGAATCAGCACAGTTTTTATAGTATTGAACAAACAACTTTATGGAAGTTTTAAATGAGAAATTTCTTGATTGATTAACATTTTAAAAAACTAAGCTATACATATGTGAATGGCTAATATTATTGTGGTGTTATTGACAAGAAGTGTCTGGCCACTGGGTCACCATGTCCTGCATGGCCAACCAATGTTTGGTCAATGCATTTGGAGAAAATTCCTGTGGCTTTCCCAAGGATTGTTTATGTCTCAGTTGTCCAGGAATTGTTTTTCCTTTTGTGTCATTTCTGGGTCCAACCCATGGTTATTTTCATAATTCATACCTCACAAGATGGTTGCTAGCCTGTAATGGAGTTACTTAGGCCTTCATTGTGCCTCTTTAAGCTTTAAACTTTAAGCTCTTCACAATTCATATTATTACTGTCTCTTCATACAAGCCAGAAATCACTATCTAAAAGTAACACAAACAGAAAAACAAAAATAACTTGATACAACCATCACAAATCCTAAATTATATGAAAAAAATCCACAATATAATAAATAAACCAGAGGAAGAGGAAAAACAGTGGCAGAATAACAACAGAAAAGTACCCTAGATTTCCCTAACGAAACAGAGATTTAGAGTCCTAGAAGGTACTCCATTTCTAGGGTGTCACACCAAGTTAGGTATAATTATATATAGATACACAATTCAAAAGAATATTTTATACTGTCTTCACAAGAAAACAGAAATCTATGAAAAATTACCCAGCCAGGAAGGTGAGTGCTGTGACTGTGTTGGCCAACATATTCAAAAACACAATTGCAGTGTGGAAATGAAAGGGCTACTTGGGAAAAAATCATGAACAGAGAGACAGTCACATATAAACACAGGCACAATTCACCTTACCACTGGATAGTGGGAATTGTCGTTGGAACCACAAGTATTAATTTGACAACATCTCTCACAACTGATCTCTTCTCCTACACTTAATGGTCTAGACAAAAACCTAATTCCAGAAAAACAAATCACAACAGAAGACCAAAGCAACACCTGGCAAATCATCCAAGAACATAGATAGTCACCTATTAAAATCATAGATTCCCCAAAATGAAAAGCCAAGAAATACTTCAAATGGACAAAACAAATCAGAAAATTATGAGAAAAGTCATGCCAAGGTAATATAATTCACACAGTAAATCAAAGGGCATTAGAACAATCAATGATCTAGAAGATATTTTTCAAAATACATTACAAATACTGCTTAAAAATGTGATTAATGAAAAGACACAAAACCTCTAAAAGAAAATTTGTGAACAAGATGAGACCAAGCAAAGATCAGCAAAATAATTCATGGAGACTCCAAACACAAAGGAATATAAATTCTGAGGAGGCAAGAGAGTCCAAGGGAAAAATGGATGCCAAGTTAAAAGATATGAGAGAAGATACAGCTAAAACACATACCTCCCAAGCCACCACCCAATAAAAAGTTGTAAAGAAAATCCATACAAACCTAAAATAAAGCTTTAATAAAGAGATAGAAGCCCTAAAACAATAACTAATTGTAAGACAGGGAAATCAAACAGAGAGGCTAATTAAGATAAGAGAAGCCTTTAGAACACCAAACAGAGTATACTAGAACAGAACAAACCACCATCACATCATAATCCATTAGAGGATCATTAGACATCAATGAAGGGATTCTTAAATATGTCAGGAGAAAAGACTGATTATATAAAGGATATACAGTCAGAATAAATACAAATTTCCTAGCTGATATGGTAAAAAGGGGAGCCTCACATGATATATGACAAACATTAAAGGCAATCAACTACCAACCGTGAATATGGTCCCAAGCCAAACTCGCCTTTACATTAAAAGGATATATAAAAATATTTCATGCCAAAGAAATCTTGAAACAATGTATCTCCACCAAATCATCAGGATAGAAGTTAATCAAATATATCCTACATAGAGAAGATCATGAAGAACAAGAACTGGTTATATAAAATGCTCCCTACCAGTTAACAAGGTAAATATATTTAGAGTAGATGAGACACAGAGCCTAACAGCAGGTGAATAACATAGCAGGACTTATGAGATATTTCACAGACTTAACTCTCAATATCAATGGACTTAACTTTCCAATTAGAAAACAGACTAAATAGTATAATAAAACAAGACACATGCATGTAATATATACAAGAGACACATTTTATTGACAAAAACAAACACATACTCAAACTGAAAGGCTGGAAGGAAAATTTTCAAGCAAATGAACACCATAAACAGGCCACAGTAGAATTACTAACATAAGATAAAATAGAATTCAAAATAAAATTACTAGGAAGAGACATTATATATTGATAAAGGCACATCTCCATTAGGTAGATATATCAAGTCTAAGTATCAATGGCTGGAGCACCCCATTTCATCAAACAAATATTAATTAACCAAAAAAACATTTCTCAACACATCATTGAAATGCATGGATAGGTCATCCAGGAAAAACTCAACCAAACAACTGAAGACCTAAATAACTACATTGAACGCCTAGCCCTAACAGACATCTACAGAATATACATTCAGCATCAGTATACACATTCTTCACAGCAGCTCGAGAAAGAGTCTCCAAAATAGAACATATCCTATATCACATAGAAATTCTATCCAAATTGAAAGAAAAGTTATTTGAATTCCCATATATTGTCAGACCACAACAGAATAAACTTAGAATTAAAAAAGCTAAAGCAAAAAAAAGTTCCCAAACCCATGAAAACTGAACAACACATTGCTGAATGACCAGTGAGGCACTGAATACATTAGAATGAAAATCTGAAAGTTTCTGAAATTTAACAAATTGAACACACAAAATAACAACTCCTCTTGGAAAGAGTAAATGCAGTACTTAGAGGAAAATTTATAACTCTAAGTGCCTACATCAAGCAATTGGGGAAATCTGAAGTCTTTTTTTAATTATATACCTGAAAATTCTTGAAAACAGGAAAAAGGCCAAACCCAAAGCACAAGACAGAAACAAATAAAAAAATTAAATCAGAAATATCTAAATAAAGACAAACTAAAACATAAAAAGATCAACAAAACAGAATTGGTTGTTTCAATAAATTAACAGACTTGGCAGACCCTTACCAAATCTAAGAAGAGAACTTACATAGATAGAAAGATTAATAGAAAGCACACAGATTGGGAGAAGTTCGTTACTTGCTCTGCAACAGGCAATGGCCTTACATCTTAAATATATTTAGAGCCCTAGCAGTTAACTCCCCAAAAAACAAATCTTCAAAGAAACAACCCTCTTAATAAGTGGGCTAAAGATTTAAAGACAGACCTCTCTGAAGAAGAAATATCAATGGCCAATTGAAACATGAAGGAATATGCAACATTTCTGGCCATAGAAATACAAATAAAAGCAACATTGAGATTCCACCTCCCCCCAGTTTGATAACCATTATGAAGAAAACTAATAATAACAGATGCTGGTCTGGTGGGAATGTAGCCAAACAGGAATGTTACTACACAATTTGTTGAAAAGTAAACTTGTTCAAATACTCCATAAAGAAGTATACAGGTTCCTCAGAATATCTCCCCTTTAACCCAGCAATCCCACATCTGGACAATTACCCAAATGACCACAGACAAGGCCACACTAAAGTTACCATCACAACTATGTCAATTGTAGCAGTATTTACCATACCTAAGATAGGGAACCAACACAGATGGCCCTCAGTAGATGAATCGATCGAGAAAATGTCATATATATTCACAACAAAATTCTATGCTTCCGTCAGAAAGAATGACATTGCCCCATTTGTAAGGAAATGGAAAGACTTGGAAAACATAATACATCAAACAAGCCACACCCAAAGAATCATAGGCTACATGTTTTCACTCATTAAAAAAACTAGAATATGTCTAGGATATTCTTATAAAAGATCACAACAGCTCAATAGTTATATGCATGTCATCATAGAAAATGATGCTTATTGAAATGAGCTCCAAGAAATGGATACAAGATAATTGTATAGTGAACTGCTTTTAGTTATTTCTATTTACTTTTTCCCCTTTGGATTATTCCCTGTAGTCACTGTTTTTGATTTCTGTACCCTTTGTCTTAAACATAAGTTTATCTGATTTGGGGAAGGGAAGGGAAATCACAGAAATGGTCAGACAAAGAATAACCAAAGCAACAGTGATATACACTAATCACTATGTTAGAAATGAACTTTACAACTTTGGGGAAATGGGATATCAGTGTTGGGGGAAGCAGGAAAAAATGAGGAAGTGATAACACTGTAAAAAAAAGGTACTTTTACTTTTGTAACTGTAACCCACCCTTTGGAATATCAGCTTCATAATAAAAATAAACAAAAAATAAAATAAGAGAGCTGACAGGAAGCTCAGCCTGACTTTTCTGCCATGCTCCCTAGGATAATGGGTGCTATTCAGTCCCCTTCTTGTGGTGGGAAGTCCACTTTTTGTCAGCCGTGGGGCTTGAACTCTGGGCCTGGGCACTGTCCCCGATCTCCTCAGCTCAAGGCTAGCACTCTGCCATTTGAGTCACAGCACCACTTCTGTTTTCTGGTGATTCTTTGGAGATAAGTGTCTCACAGATGTTCCTGCCCAGGTTGCCTATAAAACATAGTCCTCATATCTCAACCTCCTGTGTATTCAGAATTATAGGCCTGAGCCACCAGCACCTGGTTTAAGTGTAATTATGACTCTCTCTCTCTCTCTCTCTCTCTCTCTCTCTCTCTCTCTAACTTATTTAATGGATGCTAGAGGAGGTGGCCCAGCATCCCCATGTGGCTGGAACCAATGTGGCCCTCTCATTCTGGAGGTGGGCTGTGGGTCAGGAGTTGTCTTGCTCAGTCTGTTGTTCCAGCTCCATGAGGTAAGCCCCTCTGTGCTCTGGCTAGACCATGATGGCTATTCAATGTCCATCTAGCCTTACTGGACTCAGTACTGTGTTCAATGTCCTTTTCTAGCAAAAATTTCTGGCTAAAATTATGATACATATTTACAGAATGAAAAAGTAATGCCATCTTAAGAAAGCCATTTAGGGCTCTGGGAACAGTACGGTGATTGATTAGCATGCATGAAAACTTTGGTTCAATTCTTCAGTACTACATAAACAGAAAAAGAACCACTGGAAATAGTGCTGTGTCTCAAGTGGTAGAGGGTTAGCCTAGAACAACAACAACAAAAATAGCTGAGGAATAATTCCCTATCCCTGAGTTGAAGCCCCAGGACTGGCAAAACAACAAGAACAACAACAAATATTTAGTTAGTAAATGGAAAATAAACAACTCATACTTGGAATATGTAATTGCTCCTTCCGTACTGATACCTGACAATAGTCCCTAATTCATGTGCTTTACCTATATTAGTATAAAATATTGAAAAAAACCAAAAACTTTTGTTCATTAATTCATGGCAATTAATGCCAGGAATGTGCTTAGATGTCAGGTGAAGACTAATTCTGGAAATTCAAAGTTTCCAGGCTTTTGAGTGGTCACTGCTAATCACAATCAGAAGGATAGTATAAGTGAGATTTGGAAATCTTTTTGATAAGATATGGCACCAAAAAGGGAGAGGCTAATTATAGTTTTTACAGAAGAGAAGGAATAACTCCAGATGGAAGTAATAAATGGTAATAACTAAGTTATACCACAAAATGTTCTAGGGAACCATTTTTTGTTATTAAAGAACTAGTCATCCACTAGGCTTATTCCTCATTGCCTTTAGCATTCTAGTAATTAGGCTAATTCTTTATCTCTCTGTGATAAATTGTATATCCTTCTATGCTGTACTTTCATACCTGAACTCCTTTGCTTTCTAAAAATCTCAGTCTTTTATATTTCTCTATGAACAATTTCTGATACTAAGTCGACAAATACAGACAGAAGAAGATGCTAATATAAGAGTCCCATAACACATGAATCATTAATGTAACAACATGGAAAAGGGGGATAAATTTATTGCTACCTCGATTTTCCTAAAAAGTTGCAATGTCATCATTTGATACAAATTTCCATTCTTTGTCTACATAGTGTCAATAAGTGCACATAAATGCAAATATAAGACGGATGTTGGTGGCTCACACCTGTAATCCTAACTACTCAGAAAGATGAGACCACAGAATTGTGGTTCAAAACCAGCTTGGTCAGGAAAGTCCATGAGACTCTTATCTTTAATTAACCACATGAAACCCAGAAGTGGTACTGTACCAAAAGTGGCAGAGTGCTCAACTTGAGCTGAAGAATTGAGGGACAGGGTCCAGTATCAGAGTTAAAGACCCATGACCAACTAAAAAGTGCAAATATGACTTTAAGTTTCCCCAAAAGGAACTACAAAGTCAATAGTAATCTTCCCAAGTAGAAAAAAAAATATTCCAAAATCATTCAGTGCACCTACTTTTGTTGAGTTATTTAAGGTATGGTTTCTTTGTTGGACATATTCTCTTCTTTTAAAAATTGTCAAATATTAGATTTATATAAACTTCATCTAATATTTCGTGATTCAAAAGAGAAATACAGGGGGAAACAAAGGAGGGGGCTACAATGCTTGATAAGAAATGTACTCATTATCTTGCCCATCTAATTGTAACCCCTCTGTACAGTATTTTCACAATAAAAAATAAATAAAAATTAAAAAAAAGAAGTCCATACAGTTGAAGTCACTTGGATTTATTACTATCTCAATTAAAAGCCAACCTAGGAAGGAGCGTCTGTCTAACTCTTATCAGTAATTAAACACTAAAAAAGCCAGAAGTGGAGTTTAGGCTCAAGCAATAGAGTACTAGCTTTGGGGGCAGGTGGGCAGGAAAGACAACTGTACAGGGACCGGGGCCACCCTCTGGGTTCAAGCCCCCAAACCAGCACAAACTAAATAAACAAACAAGCAAATAAAAAAAACCACCTGTTTCTTTGTGACCATCCTTAAAACATTGGTTTGAGAAGAGGCTCCTTTTGCTGATTGTACTCACTGGATCCTGCTTTTTGGAAACCTTATTGCTATGGAGAACTCAGGACCAGACTAAACAATTGGGTAACTGACTCCTGCAACAGCTTTTTCTTGCTTGTCCTTCTTTTAATGTATCTAACAAGTAGTATGTGATTTTTTTGTTTCTCTTCTATTTTCTTCCTCCATGGTATAACCCCTGTTTTCACTATATTTATTGTCAGAGACCTGCATCTTTCATATACATTTTTCTAATGTGGGGAGGGGAAGGGAAATAACAAAATGCTTAAACAATTATACAGTATGACCTATTGTAACAATGATTTGTATAAGGCACTATGTAGAAAATTAGCTTTACAACTTGAGGAGGGGAGAAGGGAGTTGGGTTGGTGGGGAGGAAAAGGAGTGAAGGAGAAATACAAAAGAGGAGGTAACAACGCTTGATAGATAATGTACTCATTAACTTTCATATGTAACTCTAACCCCTCTTTAAACCGTTTTTACAATAAAAAAAACATCCTGGACTACTTTAAGTTCAAAATTTCCTAAGTGTTCTGTAATTAAGACCAATTTTATGTGGGAAGAATGTTCTCAGAAACATTTTTTATGAGTGTGTTTGTTGTGCATTATTTCCCAAGTGTACATAAGTTAGAAGTAGGAGAAACAATAGGAATAATAAGAGAAAATGAAGTTTTGTGCTTAAGTATAATGGTTCAATACACTATAGAAGACTCTTCAATAAGACAACTTTGAAACAATAAATCCAAGGCCAGTATGTAGATCTATGGGGGTGATATAGGGAAAGCTTTACTACTAAGTGGAATATGAAGGATGAGGCCTATCTTCTTGTCTACTAGATCTAAATCATGGTAGCTAATCATGCAAATTTGTAAAAAGTAGAACAGAAGAGTAATTCTGGTTCCAAAACAAGTCAGATATAAGAGCATAGACAACTGGAAAAAAAGGTCATGTTGAGAGAGCAGGAAATATAGCAGCAATGAACTGGTGGATAAGATCACATTTCTTTTTCTTTTTTGGTTTTTTTATTGTTGTGGGTCTTGAACTCTGGGCCTAGGCAATGTCCTTCCCCTCTTCAGCTCAAGGCTAGAGCTCTACAGTTTGATCCACAGTTCCAATTCATTTTCTGGTGGTTAATTGGAGATAAGTGCCTCAGAAAACTTTCTTACTGGTGCTTGATCTGAACTGCAATACTCAGATCTCAACCTCCTGAGTAACTAGGTTTATAGGTTTGAGCCACCAGTACCAGGCTTAAGATCACATTTCTAGCAGTGTACACTCAGGATTTGTAATGGGTATGTTCATCTATCTTTCTATGAATTCTTGAGTTAAAAATCTAGGCTATGGGTTAGACTTTACATCCACAAAAATGTTTGTAGCTTAAAACCATACTCCTGGAAAAAATAAAAACTAAGAATTTAAAAGAGTCTGAAAAGTTCAGTTTGCATCCAGCCTCGGCAGAACAGTCTTTGCAACACTACCTATAATTAACCAGCCAAAAGCTGCATTGGACGAATGGCTCAAGTGATGGGATATTAGTTATGAGCAAGAGTGCTGAATAATAGCCTGAGGTTTTTGCATACATACATACAAACATTTACATACACACAGAAGATCTTATATGTGCAAACACACATATGAAACAACTCTCACAATGTGTAGAAAAGTTAGAAAATAATAGAAAATATGTCTTGAGTAAGACTAGAATCAAGTGATAATTTTTAATATTAGAAAGTCCTCAAGTGAACTTTCCCCCCAAAAGATTGAGACTATTACATAGGTACTGACCAGACATAGTAAAAGAGCCAAGTAATAATTATTAAAGGGATTGGATCCATGGAAGAATGAATCAGAGACCCCTGCAGGTGCATCTGAAAATGTTCATATCTTGTGTCAAGTGTTAGAACATCTTTGAAAATTGCACAGAAATAGTTTGAGCAGTCAGTCATGGATAAGATCATCGGAGAAATTCAGAATTACTAGCATGTTTGTCGATTAAATAAACCAAGAAACTATGGCAGGGCAATGTGATACAAGTCTGGAATTCTAGCACTCAGACTAATACAGGAGATTAGAGAGTGGATTAAATAGTAATACGTTCCCTGGACTAGGTAGTATAATTTTGCCTCCATAAAACAAACCAAAGAACAAGAAAGGAATACACAGTTGGAAGTTTGGGCTAATTTTGTCATTATGTTTTGAGAAGCCAAGTTTCCTATTGAAATGCAACTCATATATCATCCTCAGTCATGTTTTAAATGCTCTCTTCATTACAGAATACTTCTAGATACAAAATACGTCAGTATTCTGAACCAAAAATTTGGAAAATTTAGCATCATTCTGTTGGATTCCAAAGAAATAATGAAGGATTACAAAAGTTTAAGCCTGGAGAAACAGCAAAGTTATCTAGTGTAGGACTTTGTAGACCTTTCTAAATTCGAATTTAGATTTAAAATAAATATCTTTTGCTTGTAATTTCATATTCTATAGGATACTACAAAATACTTTTTAAGTAGAAGTTTTAATTTACAAATTCACAAATGATTCAACAAATTATTTGTCTAGAATATTCTTTCAAGAGAGTTGTAATTAGGACTTAGTTAATAGTTAATTCCAGCAGTTCATGTATAACATGATAATGTGAATAATCTAGAAAGAGTTGAGAATAAATAGAAGCTATTTATTTATAAATTTAGAAAAAGAGCCATGTTTTGTGACTTTTGTGTAACATGGTATGAAGAGAGTTATTGTTTGAAATCTTTTTTCTTCTACCTGTACATAACATAGGAAGAAATTTCCTTATTTATATACCTATGTATACAATGAGAAAAATGCTAGGTTTGGGGTATGTTTTCATTTTGCTTTTGTTGTTTTGTTTGTCCTAGGGCTTGACGTCTGGGCCTGGGCACTGTCCCTGAGCCTTTTTTTTTGCTCAAAGATACTACCAGTTGAACCTCAGTGCTACTTGTGTCTGGCTCTTCCTGAGCAGTTTATTGGAGATAAGAATCTAAGGAACCTTCGTGCCTGGGTGGGATTTGAACCATAATATACAGATCTTTGCGTCATGAATATCTATGGTAGACGAAAAGACAAGTATAAATAATATTTTCAAGTTTTCTGATCTGAAAGATACCACTTGAGGGAAAACGATGCAGCAAAGTTTAGTGTCGTGTTCTTTCAACAATAGAAAGGGCATAATATTAGCAGAAGTGTAGAATTTTTTCATAATAGTGATAAGCTAGTCATGCTGTCAATTTAGGGAATTTTAAGGTGCGGCTTACAAAGTGTAAACTGTTGGGCTAGAATGACTTTACTGCATAAAATGTTGGGATTGATTGCCATTGAAATAATAGCTTACTATGATGAAAAAATGTTTACTCTAGAGGAATTAATTATTATAGATACTTCATAGTTTTATCTTCTACCAGAATGTGGCTAGTTTCTCTGTTAACCTTTAAATATGTCATGCCCCATTGGAAACTGTATCTATTGAAGAATTAAATAAAATGCATACAGGCACTGTTTTAAATGTCTCTGGTATGGCATGCTCAGAATTTGAAAATGAGTAGTTAGTAGAACACATATATTCTGTCCTCTTAACAAATATTCAGTTTCAAAAATTAGGAGTTTCCAGAAAAATGAACTGTTTTCTATTTAGTATGAGACAATACTAAGATAATGTTTTTTTTAATAATGGCAATATATTCTGAAAATTTTGTATAGTTTGATAGGATTCAAGTTGATGACCCTCTGAAAAAGAAAGGGGCAATTAATTCAAATGAGAAGCCAAATATTGTTCATTTTTTAAAAATGAAATACATATAGAATATCATTTACTATAGAAATACAGGGAAATTATATTTTATGTAGCTTATTTTTAAATTTAATTTTATTGTCAATGTGATATATGGAAGGGGTTGCAGTAATTGTAAGGTAGTGAATATCTAACAAGTCGAATGTTTTATGCCCTCCCTGATTTTTCTCACACTTTTACTTCAACCCAATACCCCTCACAAGTTGTAATGTGAATATCCTACATGTTGTCTTGTGAGTATTGCTATTGCATTGGTTTGTCCTTTGTCCTTTGCCTCTCCATTTTGTTGTTCCTCTTCCCTTGCCAAATTAAAATGCATGTGTATATAATACACAGGATACTGAAATCAAATACAGCAGGGAATAAACCATAGGGGAAAACACAAAAGAAAAAAGAAATCACATAGTACAGTAAAAACAACAACCACAAAGCAAAACCTCTGTTTCCATGTCTAGGAGTTCATTTTGCTTAGCATCCTCTTATATGTATATTTATACATAGCTATTGAGCCATCCTGCTCATCCGCTAGGACTATCTTAGACATTACCTAATTATTACACATGAGGAAAAGCACGGAATCTGTTTCTTTGTGTCTTGCTTATTTTTCTTAGTAGGATTTTTCCAAGTCTTTCCATTTTCTTATGAATTGGAAGCTTGGAATTCCACTGTGTGTGTGTTTAATGGATTTGTTCATCTTCTGAGTGGCATATTGGTTTAAATCATGATTGCATGTAAGTATCATTAGGGTCATTCAAAAATGGCAGATGCCACCTCCCCAGATATACTAAAATCACGATTTCTAAGTAAGATAGTTATTTATGGTGGTACAAGTGTTGAGATACCTGGATAACTCTAATGTATTTCTTGCAGAGTTAGGCAGGAAGACATCATATAGGATAAAAATGGTAGTGACAAAATATTCCCTTGAAAAAGATATAGGAGGCTTCCAGAAATACGAAGAAATTCAGATAATTTTGAAGAATTTAGAAACTCAAGCTCAAGTAAGTCTCCTTAAATAAAAATATGTTAGTGGAAGAGCAAAAGAAGAGGAAGAGAAGAAATAACTGACAACAGATCATTGTTCTAAGTTAGAGTATAAAAAGACATAATCTATAGCTTCCCAGTTAAAAAGAGACCAATATAATGCGTCCCACTTAATTTAGGTACATGAAAAATATTGGCTTTTTCCTACTTTAAAGCTCGAAAAAAAAGTGAAGACTTATAAGAAAAGTTATGTGATTGCCATTACTTCAATCAGAACACTAACTGTGATGAGCCTTCTTTTTCGTACTTTGCTCTTGGAAAATAGTCCCTAAGTTGATGATGTTGTATTGTGATTAAAGTCAGAGTTAGGGGCTTCTTCTGATAGTTAACCCAAAGTAGTTTAAAGCAGTTATCCACCCAAGATATCCAACTGCATTGTCTGAAGCTGTACTTTGAACACACCCTCAAACGTGAGTACATAATTTGAAATTATACTTCAGCATTTCCTTGACACATTCTACTTTGTGCCTTTGTCTTTTTTGCACATTCCTTTTGAGTTCATAGTTGCTCTATTTCAATTTCATCTTTATAAACTAATAAGAACGTTGTTTAACTATCACTTGTTGTTTGCACACACCCAGTGTCTGTATCAAGGTACTTTGTCTATTTTAAACAATAGGGTAGTACTCACTCTCTGAGGAGAAAAGTTCCACAGTATAACCCTATGCCCATCTTAGAGGATGTAGAATTTAAAGCATTTTGAGACAAACAGTGATATTAGTAGTGAAAGCCTCGGAAGATGGCGGAGGAGAAGCTGGTGGCTAAACAAGCTCTTGCATAGAAAGCAGTTTTAGAGTTCCAGTGAACAGTCCTAAGCCAGAGAATCACAACAAGTGTGCCATCACAGGACAGAAAGTTAGGCCAGAGAAGGAAAATCCAGGCAAGGAGAGAAATCTGAGCTCTTGCCACCACTGCAGTGGCCGAACCCACCATACTTGAATCACAGAGAGTGCGAGACCAAGGAACCACCACTGCAGGCAAGCGGATTCTACTCAACACCAACAAGAACCAACAAGGAGCGGACATCTTCATCCTGCAGTTCTCAGACCAGAAACAACCCTGGAACCAAGACTTGGCATGAGCAGAAGCCTGACATCCTCACTCCTTCTCAGGGAGCAAAGGAGGGAAGGCCACCCCTCCCCCCCCAGTACCGGAGATCTCCATCTTGGATACCGACAAAGCTCGACGGAGCTGCTAGCTCCAACTCAGGCCTTTGAATAAAATTAGAGTCATTTAGCAGGTCACAAGAACTTAAGCCGACCTGCCAGACTCAGCTTCACCCAGGGAAAAGACACCCAGCTCGGGCACCAGCCCCAGGAGTGGCTTTCTTCAACAGGTAATCAGAGCCAGAGGCTGCCCCTCACTTTAGCAGCCTCGACAATCAATTGAAATTCAGTAAACAGAAACCCTGAGAATGGCTCCAGGCTGGGCTCTGTGAGTTTCTCAGAAACCAGCCCCCAGGAAAAGCTACTGTTTGCTGACAGGCCTCAACACTACTCAGAATCTAGCCTGAACACAGCATCTCCAAATTTGAGGAAAAAGCTATCTCCCTCTTTTGTGATATTCAAAGCAGATCCTACTCCCATTGAACTAGCCTAGGAGGAGGAATGCAAAATTCTGGGTAAAGCAGAGTATTTTTCTCCCTGTTCAAACACACTGACTTAAGAAATCAACCAAGCCACAGGACCACAAGCAGAAGAGAGACTCCAACAAAAGGCTGGTTACAGACAAAAGGGAGATACAGGATTTTTTCCATCCCTCCCAAAAAAATGAAAGAATTTTTGGTCTTTTTTTTTGCTACATTTCATAATTTTTTTTCTTTTCTAAAACTTTTTTTTAAATTTTTACCATTTTTGGAAAAAAATTGTTTTCTAGTAACTTTTTTTTCCTCTTATAATTTTTATTTTAGGGATCCATGTGTGTGTGCATTTTTCTTTCTTTCTTTTTTTCTTTCTTTTTTTTTTTTAAATTTTTCTTTTTGATTTTTGTTTAGCTCTACTGAACTTCTGATCTTTTTTCTTCCTTTCTTATCCTTTTCACCTTTTCTTCTCTTTCGTTCTTCTTTATGTGACTTAATTGTTGTCCTGCACATCCTCAGATAAACCCGAGGTTGATTATTATACCCTACCCCAATTGTGTGCACACTTAATCCACAAATTTATTACTCAATTCAAAACCTCTAAGACTTAAATTCCTTAATAGCCGTACTACCTCTTTATACCTATATAATATTTTAAGTATTTTTATTTTTAACTTTTTCACATCTCCTTTATATCCCTCCCATAGTCTCATTATATTCATGTTCTTCTCTGAATAGTTTGTTTTTGTTCTGCATAATATTATTATTATTTTCTATTTTTTTCTGGTCTCTTTTCTTTTCCCTTTCTCTTTCTTCTTTTTTTTCTCTCTACTTCCATCCTATCCAACCTATTTCCTGCTTTGAGATTAGGACTTAGTTAAGATAACTCTCCCTGTGCCTTCCCAGATCACTTTTTTCATAATTTTTTACGCACATCTCTCCCTAACGCTAATAATTTCTGGTTTTCCAAATTCTACTTTGAGTTTGTAGCCCATAGTTGTTTGATGTTGAATAGATTTATCTGTTGAACTAGATTGTATCTGCAGACTATTGACTGTGCTAATTCAGACTTTGGTTGATGCTTGCCTTAAAATAGCATTCTAGCACAAAACTGGTGTTATTTTCATCCCAAATGGTCAGAGTAAGCCGGAAAAACACAAGCAAAATGGCAAGTCCTGGTATCTCAATTCCCATTCATGATAATCCGGAGACAGAACAGATAATGAATAATCCAGAGGAGAGTTACAAAATAGCTCTACAAACACTGCTAGCAAACTTGATAAATGAAAAGATTGAAAACACACAAAGGACTTTGATTGAGCGTGATAGGGAGAGAGAGGAGGCAAAGAAAAGATCAATGCAGGAAATGATTAAAAACCTACAAAGGACTCTGTATGAGCATGATAGGGAGAGAGAAGAGGCAATCTAAAGGTTTAAACAGGAATATCATGAGCGTGAGGAAGCTACGCAAAAACTGATACAGGAATTGGGTGAGCAGCTTGAGAATACTCAAAGAGAAAGTCAGGAATGGCGTGAACAGGCTGAGAACACTCAAAGAGAACTACAGGAATGGCAAGAAAAGGAGCGGGAGGAAGTAAAGCAATGAGTAATACAGGAATTGAGAAAGCAGGATGAGAATACACAAAGATCACCAAAGGCATTCATGGGATCCATTAACAAAGAGCTGAAGGAATTCAGGGAGACAACAAAGGGAATGCTGAATAAAAACCAACAGAAGGAACGGGAGTCCAAGGAAACCATAACCAATCAATTAAATGATTTCAGAATAAACACTGAACACCAAATTAAGGAAGAAAAGAAGTTCATACCAGACCTAAAAAAAAGCTACAACAAAGAATTTGACCAATCAAAGGTGACCAATTAGAAGGAAAAGAAATAAAAAACAAAGTAGAAAGCCTTGACAGCAGGTTAGACTGTGTAGAAGATCGAATCTCAGGGATTGAAGACAGCCAAGATAATATAGAGAAAGAACATACAAAAATCCAAGACAAGTCCAAGAAATATGACAGAACTATCCAAAACTAGAAAGACACCATCAAAAGGCCTAATCTAAGGATAATGGGTGTAGAGGAGCACATAGAAACAGAAGTTAATGGTCTAGGAAATGTGTTTAACAGGATCCTAGCGGAGAACTGTCCAAACATACAAAAAGACAGGCCTATTCAAATACATGAAGCTTTTAGAACTACAAATAGACCAAACCAGAATAGGACATCCCACCGTCACATTATAATCCACACAGGATCAACTCAGACCAAGCAAAAGATCCTTAAAGCTGTCAAAGAGAAAAGATGAATTACCTATAATGGGAAACCAATTAGAATCACCTCAGATTTCTCAGCAGAGACAATCAAATCAAGAAGAGCCTGGAATGATGTATGCCATGACTTAAAAACAAACAATTATCAACCAAGAATACTGTACCCAGCTAAACTCTCCTTCATAACTGAAGGCCAAATAAAAACCTTCCATAGCAAAGAAAAATTGAAACAATACATCTCCACCAAACCAGTCCTACAAAAGATTTTTAAAGATGTCCTACACATAGAAAACCAACAAGACCACAATAAAGACCAAGAAACTGCACCCAAACTGAGAATCCAACAATCAAACGAGGAACCCAGATTTCACAGCCCCCATGGCAGGAGCTCCCATATAACTCTCAGTCCTATCTCTTAACATTAACGGACTTAACTCTCCAAATAAGCGACATAGACTCTCTAGTTGGATTAAAAAACAAGATCCTTCTGTCTGCTGCCTTCAGAAGTCACATCTTGCCCATAAAAACGAACACATTTTCAATGTTAAAGGCTGGAGCAAAATCTATCAAGTAAACGGCCCCCATAAACAGGTGGGAGTGGCAATCCTAATATCAGATAAAATAGACTTCAAATTAAAATTCTTGAGAAGAGATAAAGAAGGTCGCTACATACTAATTAAGGGCTCTCTCCTTCAGGAGGATATTACCATTCTAAATATCTATTCGCCAAACAATGGAGGACCCAAATTTATCCAAGAAACACTACTTTCCCTCAAATCCCACATAGATCCAAAGACATTAATAGTTGGGGATTTTAACACACCACTCTCCCCACTAGAGAGATCAACTCAGCAAAAACTCAACAGAGAAACCGCAGATCTAAACAGCTGCATAGATCAACTAGATTTAACAGACATCTACCGAATATTTTATCCAGCAGCAACAGAATACATGTTTTTCTCAGCAGCACATGGAACATTTTCTAAAATAGACCACATTTTAGGCCACAAAGCAAACTTGTCCAAATTCAGAAACATTGAAGTAATCCTGTGCATTCTCTCTGACCCCAAGGGAATAAAATTAGAACTCAACACCAAAAGCCACCAAAGAAAGCCCAGTAATACATGGAGGGTGAACAACACACTGCTGAATCACGAGTGGGTCATGGAAGAGATTGGAAAGGAAATTCAAATGTTCAATGCTATTCAACAAAAGCGAGCACTCAAAATTCCAGCTCCTCGGGCTGGGATGTAGCTCAGTGGCAAAGCACTTGCCTAGCAAGTGCAACGTCCTGGGTTCGATCCCCAGTACCAAAAAAGAAAAGACAAAAAAAATACAGTTAAAAAAAAAACCCAAACAAAATTCCAGCTCCTCTGGGACACAGCAAAGGAAGAACTCAGAGGCAAGTTTATAGCGCTGAACTCCTACATCAACAAATTGGGGAGATATGAAACCAACAATTTAATCACACATCTAAACCCCCTTGAAACAGAGCAGCACAATAAACCCCAATCCAGTAGATAAACAGAAATAATTAAAATTAAATCAGAATTAAAAGAATTAGAATCCAAAAAAACTATAGAAAGAATCAACAATACAAAGAGTTCGTTCTTCGAAAAAATTAACAAAATTGACAGATACTTAGCAAATCTTATCAGAAAAAGAAGAGAACACACCCAAACAAATAAACTCATAGATGAGAGTTAAACCATCTTTACAGGCCCATATCAAGCATTGAAATAGAAACAGCAATAAGAGACCTCCCAGCTATGAAAAGTTGAGGACCAGATGGTTTTTCAGCGGAATTCTTCAAGGCCTTCAAAGCAGAGCTCACACCAATACTCCTCCATGTCTTCAATGAAAATGAAAGAGAAAGTTCACTACCGAATGTCGCAACCACATCCACCAGGAAGGAAGACACGACCCGGGATTCTTCTCAATGCGGTTTATTCAGGACCTTGCTGCAAGCTTCTCTCCCGCTTCTCTGCCCGCTTCTTCTCCCCCTCCCCCGCACCTGCGCTCCGGTTATAAGCCTCCTGGATGGCCAATCCCGAAGCGCCAAGTGGCATATAACGATAGGGTCGCAAACACGGAAGTAAACTAGGAGCCAAGTCATAGCCATATAAGGAGTTGTTTTTACAGAGAGCACTCGTCACCGGGAAGACGGAAAGCGGGAGCCAGTGCCATCTTTGGTTGCAGCCGCGCCATTTGGTAGTGCCATTTTTGTGGCCACGCCTTTCGGCCACGCCATCGTTGGTCGCGGCTCCTGCAGCTCTCCAAAGCTCCCCGTTTTTTGTTTTATTAAGCAACAGGTAAGAGTAGAGGTTGGGCCTCTGTCTAAAACATTAATGAGAGGACTTTGCACTGGGCTTCGCCTGAGGGGCTCCTACCCCAGTGATGACCATGCCCGTCAGATGCCTTTTTTGCAGAGGTGGGATCTTGGGCATCAACCCACTTGCAAGCCAACATGCTCTTCTTGGGCTCACGCCAGGGAGTGATTCCCAAGTGCAGTGCATTTGCATCGCACCCTGTGCTATTTCTTTAACGTGGCAAGCCACGCGTAGTGGGACAGTCCGGCCTCAATGGCAGTGAAGGCCTGGACCACCGTAGCCATACTCCTGCTCTGTGAGCTCCTAATCTGGCATATGCACCACAGGCACAGCAAGATCACCAATGCCAGGATACCAATAAGGGAGCCCATTCCCACCCACTCCTTCAAACGATCCACAGCTGTCAAAATCCAGGAGGAAACATCTTGTAACAGGGCATCATCCATCCGGGTAGAGTTTATCGCGACAATGGCCGATCGTAGCTGCAATATCAATTGGTCGAATTCCCCCGTCCAGTTGCCTAAAAGATAACTTGACAGTTGTTTAGACAAATTTGCTGCTTGGGTATAGTTATAATACTGAATAGCAGTAATACAAAGCCCTTCATATTTTTGAACACATCCCAGCTGAGCCAACTGCCACATGATATCAACCTGCTCCTGCACAAGGTCAACCCTTTGATTTAACAGCATCAGTCCTCCTTTTAATTTTGCATTGGCCGCTTGTTGTAAATCCAGAGCTCTGGCTGTAGTAGTCGACAAGTTATTTAAAGTCTGAGCCATCTGCATAGTATGTGACATGGCGACAGCGGCAGCCGTCGCACCCGCAGCAGCCACAGCTATAGCAGTTACAATGGCCACAGTGATGCCAAAATCTCTCTTATGCCTAAACAAGGTT
>NW_027203169.1:0-102440 GCF_024711535.1 Dipodomys merriami
TCTGCCTTCGCTTGTGTGTGTGTGTGTGTGTGTGTGTGTGTGTGTGTGTGTGTGTGTGTGTGTGTGTGTTTAAAAGAGACAATATTATGATGATATTATATTGTGCTATAGATCCCCCAGATTAGTACCCACAGACGGTTTTGCTTGACCCACAGAAGATTTTAGACTTTCAAATTAGTTTGTCAGGTCTGGTGCCTGTGGCTCACACATGTCATCCCAGATACTCAAGAGGCTGAGATCTGAGGATCAAGGTTCAAAGCAAGCCTGAGCAGACCAACTGGAGAGGCTCTTATCTCCAATTAATCAGCAAAAAAGACAGAGGAAGAGGTGTGGTTCAAGTTGGTAGAGCACCAATCTTGAATTTTTTAAAAAGCTAAATCAGAGCATGAAAACCTGAGTTCAAGTTTCAGTGCCCACTACCACACACAAATTAGTTTTCAACATTTAAAGAATAGATGGTTTCATTCTGCATCTGGAGGAATAGATAGCTGGAGTTGAAAATTGCTACCATTAAAAAATGTCATTCTAGCTGGGAGCTGGTGGCTCACATCTGTAATCCTAGCTACTCAGGGGGCTGAGATCTGAGGATCTCGGTTCAAAGCAAGCCGGGGCAGGAAAGTCTGTGAGACTCCTATCTCCAATAAACCACCCGAAAACCGGAAGTGGCGCTGTAGCTCAAGTGGTAGAGCGCTAGCCTTGAGCTGAAGAGCTGAGGGACAGCGCCCAGGCCCAGAGTTCAAGCCCCATGACTGACAAAAAAAGAAAAAACATCCTTGTAATTATAAAATAAATGATGCACAGAGGGGTTACAGTTCCATAAGTCAAGTCATGAGGACAATTCTTCTTAGCCAGTGGTCACCCCTTCCCATGCTCTCTTGCAGTGTTTCCTCCACTCCCATCTCCACCAGTAAGTTGGATAGTTCATTTAAAAGTGTCCATTGAGTACTGTTACAGCATTGGTTCACCCTTTGTCCCTCCATTTCTATGCCTCCAACTTCCCACTATTTGAAAGGCCAGAAAGGTGATTGGGGGGGGCAGGGGAAAGGGGGCGCTACATTTCCTGGAACTTCATCTCCACTCACCCATATGGCTCAGTGGAGTTTGCTGCCTGCATCCCTGAGCAGATCATCTGCTTAGCATGATCCAGATTCTTCTGAGGGTTCTAACTACAGCAAGGCTTGCTCCATTCTTCCAGCCAAAAGGGGAAATAAAGGCAGATTGATATTTTCCTGTCTGTCTGACATTTCACCCCCTGTCCCAGAAAGAATGTGTATCATTAACTTTATTGATCATAACAGCCATTATTTAGTAGAATTTAGGATGATTTCAGCACCTTCTCTCAATGGATTCTTTTGAATTGTAGGCATTAACTTCTCCCACTTGGTAGAAGAGGAGACAGAAGTTCAAAGAAGCTAAGGAATTTACTGGGCCAACCTCTGATGCAGATTGACTGACAAAACACAACCCCCTGCCCTGGAACATTAAGTAAATATGATAAACTGTACTTCTCTTCTGTTCTTTATCATATCTAAACTGCTACAGGCAAAAGAAATAATAATCCTTGGAGAAGTATAAGATGTTATAGTTGTCTAAAATGGTTCTCATATGGGGCTGGGAAGGTGGCTCAGTGGTAGAGTGCTTGCCTGCATGCATGAGACCCTGTGTTCTATTCCTCAGCACCACATAAGCAAAAAGAAAAAAATCTGGAAGTGGTGCTGTGGCTTAAGTGGTAGAGCGCTATCCTTGAGCTGAAGAGCTGAGGGACAGCGCCCCGGCCCAGAGTTCAGGCCCAACGACCAGACCCAAAATTTAAAAAAATGGTTCTCATACAACAAAAAGAGATGACTATAAGGTCAACAATTAAATTAAAACAATCCTTTGAAAGACTCATATTACTTAAAGAATAACCTAGATAATCATGTATTTACTACTGAAATTAAGTTTTGAATGTATAAAAATGGCACTGAAGCAATAGAGAATGGCCCTAGTTCTCTCTAACCAAATAGACTTAGGGTCCCATATGCAGTTCCCCCAAGAGATAGACAATAACGAATAAACAAACATGCAGAGAATCACAGGAATTTGCACACACAAAGATGGAAAATCTCAAAGTCCACCCCCTGACCCCTCATGGCAGTGCTGTTAAGCATTGAAAGGGGCCCACTGCTTGTGTCTTCAGGAACACCAGCCAATCTCAAAAGGCAGACACAGAAAACTCCCATAGCACTGGACACAGACCGGGCAGAGACCAAGACCAGAGACCAGGCACAGCAACACCCAGTCAGAGACAGCTCCCACTGCCCCACTGCTCAGCCCACAATTGATATGAAGGAACATAGTGGCCTACCAACCTGAAATCTGCAACAATAGATACAGAAATCTGCCACAGCACTGACAGTCATCCAAAACCAGTTCTAGGATCAGTAAGTATCAGGCTGGAGCCACTCACCCCACACAGGAGACCAGTACTGCAGCACTGGTTAGTGACCCACAGAGGTTGATCTGGACCTCTCTCCCTGCTAAGAAGGAACAACACACTTGAAGCACACAAAGAGGCCTGAGCCCTTCCATATTCCCACCACCCCAACTGCTGGCTTCCAGTGGAAGGCTACAGGAACTCCAACTAGACAGGTGCTAGGACCCTGTATCCCCCATAGCACTGGCTATCCAGAGAAAGGTCAGTGTGAGAACCAACGTTCACTCACCCACAGGGACATGCCCCCTCATCCCAGAGTAGTCCAAATCTCGGCCCTCCCTAACAGACAAGTCAGGCACTGGTAGAGGGCTCTCCTGTCAGAAAACACAAACATGTGTGCTAACCAGCCACCTGTAGAGCATTTCCACCAGGAACAGCCAAGTGAATGCATGCACCAGCCCTATACAGGAGTGCAAGCTGCCTAGGTGCCAAACCCTGACGAGAACTGCAGGCCCATTAAACATTTGCAGGTCAAATCACAGGTACATGCTGTCCACCAACAGAGCACACCCTTGTTGGTAGCTGCAGCACTGAACCCTGCCAGGACCCACTGGTCCCTGTCTGGAACTGCAAAAAGAGTAAATGTATGAGTAACAGGCAGAGCACATGTAAACACATACAAGATGCACCAGACCAACTGCTGGTCACTTGTTGGAAGAGAACCAACCCAGGGCCAAGGCACAAAAAAAGCCCTGTGCACAGTGAGGACCCCAATCCTTCTGAAGCCAATGCCTAACCCAGACTCCTGAAGCTAACTTCAGTCCCCGCTGCAGACCAGACCAAGCTCCTTTCAGTTATCCCAGGGCTGATTATGCACACAGGTGCTAGCCAGCTTGGGGACCCTGCTTCAGTTACCCTACCCAGTGTAAACCAGCCCAGGCAAAGTGAAGGCTGTTGGTACCTGACAGGCAAAAATTGGGCCAACAGACAAAGATTAGACTACAGCACCGACAATCCCTGAACCCAAATGCATATACCAAAAGGAAAGATTACAAGAGTCATGGACAGTCAAGAAAACAAACCAAATCCAAAAGCCAGCAGCAATCCAGGAAAGAACTACAGTAACAAGGAAGAAGAAATGGAGGACAAAGGAACCAGTAAAGAAATGATGGCCAAATTGGCCAATGAAATAAAAGGGAAGATGGAAAAGCAATTTCAAGAACACAAAAAGAAATATCAAAGAAATTCCAACACTTCAAAAAAGATACAGACAAAAATAGACACAGTATATACCTCATTAAAAGATAGAATTAACAATGAGACCTGATATAGGAACCATAAGTTGTCAATTTCCACAATGCAAACCATAATGGAAGCTATAGGTAACATAATAAGTGAGATGGAAAATAGAATATCAGGAGTTGAGGATAAAACAGAGAATCTGGAACAGCAATTAATAGGTATGGAAAAAAGAACTCAAAAATTACCAAAAGGAAATCCAAGAATTGGCAGAAAAAGCCAAGAACTCAAATCAACATATAAACTGGGATAGGTGAGATGGAAAAATTTCAAAAGAGTAATGGAACACCTATTCAATAAGATCATTACAGAAAATTTCCCCAATCTTAAGAGAGAAAATCTCACCTGCATAACAGAAGCATATAGAACACCTAGTAGACACGATCCTAGAACACTTCTATACATATCATAGTAAAACCATTAGACCTGAGTAGCAAGGAACTGATTTTAAATGCCACAAAATCAAAGAAGGAATTACATTACAATGGAAAAATCAAAATCGCTGAGGACCTTTCCACATAAACCCTCAATGCAAAGAGCCTGATAATGTAGTTTCCAACAACTGCCTACTCAAATTGGTGTACCCAGAGAAGCTATCGAAATGAAAACCTTTCATGACAAAAATTAAAGAAATTCATGAACACTAAACCCACACTGCAAAAAATAATAAAAGAAGAATAAAATCTGAAGAAAACAATTAAGATCAGGGAATCATATCAGACAGAAATCACTAGAAGATCAATTTAGTAAGTGCAGGGAAAGGAAAGAAGCAACAAGAAAACAAGAAAATGGCAGATAACATAACACATCTCTCTCTAATAATCCTAAACATTAACACACTCAAATTCTCCAATCAAAAGAAAAAGAACTACAGACTGGCTCAGAAAAGAAGATCCATGGGGGAGTTAGGGGGTGAGGGGAGATGGGAAGGAATGGGAAGGGATGGGAAGGGGAAACAAAGGAGGAGGCAACAATACTTGATAATAAATGTACTCATTACTTTGCCCATGTAATTGTAACCCCTCTGTACAGTATTTTCACAATATAAATAAATAAATAGCAAAAAAAGAAAGAAAACAAGATCTATTAATTTATTGTCTCCAAGAGACCCATCTCACAGCCAAAGTAAAAACAAACTCCAAGTCATGTTATGGAAAAGATCTTCCACCCAAATGTACCCTGTAAGAAGGCAGTAGTCACCATATGGATATCTGATAAAAAACAGACTTCTCATTAAAATCAGTACAAAAAGACAATGTAGGTCCCTACATATTAATAAAGGGAATGATCCATAAAGAGAAAATCATAGTGGTCAATGTCTGTGCACCAAACAATAGCGCATCTAAATGTGTTAAACAAAAACTCTTGGATTTACAGAACAAGAAAGACCCAAACAAAATAATAGTGGGAGAGTTTCACACTCCATTCTCACCAAAGGACAGGTCAATCAAACAAAACAAGCCAAGAAGCCTCTGAACTAAATGACACCATAACCTCTTCTCAGTAGCTTGTGGAACATTCTCCAAAATAGATAATTTTATAGTTCACATAAAGAACCTAAACAAATAAAGAGAATTGACATAATCCCTTGCATCCTATTAGACCATAGTGGAATTAAACTAGTTTGTAAGAACAAAGCATACTGTAGAAATTAGTCAAATACAGGGAGGCTGAACAGCACACTACTGAGTAAGACCTGGGTCACAGAAGAAATTAGAAAGTTCTTCCAATTCAATGAAAATGGAAACACATCACAACAGCACCTCTGGGATACAGCAATAACAGTGCTGAAGGGAAAGACCTAAGCATAAAGAAAACAGAAGCAGCTCAAGTAAATAATCTCATGATATAATTAAAATTGCTAGAAAAGGAAGAAAAAAGTTAAATCTAAAGGGAGAGAGATGTTAAAAAAGGTTATGGCAGAAATCGAGATAGAAATTTTTTAAATATACCTGAAATTAATACAACAAAAAGCTTCTTCTTTAAAAAGTGATTAAATTGACAGACCACTTGTGAGGTTACCAAAAATGAAGAAGGAGGAGGAGGAGGAGGAGGAGGAGGAGGAGGAGGAGGAGGAGGAGGAGGAGGAGGAGGAGGAGGAGGAGGAGGAGGAGGAGGAGGAGGAGGAGGAGGGGAGACAAAACAACAAGATCTGGGATGCCACATGAAAAATTACAAAGTAGGCTTCATCCCACAGATGCAAGAAACATACACAAGATATATACATACATACCTACATGCCACATATGCAAATCCATAAATGCAATTCAGCACATCAACAGAGCCAAGATCAAGAACCACATGATCATCTCAACCGATGTACAAACAGCCTTTGACAAAATCCATCCACTCCTATTCAAAGAATATAAGGCACTTATATTCAAAGAACAGAAGGAAAATTCTTTAAAGCAACAAAAGTAATATATCATAGACCAACAGCCAAAAGAATACTACATGGGGAAAAACTAAAACCATTTTCCCTAAAATCAGAAACAATGCATAGATGCCCACTTTCTCCATTCTGCTTCAATATGGTTACAGGATCCTTAGCCAGAGAAGTAAGGCAAGAAAAGCACATTCAAGGGATCCACATAAGGACAGAAGAAATGAAACTATCCTTATTTGCAGATGACATGCTGTTATACCTGAAGGACCCCAAATACTCCACTCCCAAACTCATAATAGACCACTTCAGCAAAGTAGCAGGATACAAAATTAATCCACAAAAATGAGCAACCTTTGTGTATGCCAACAATGCTCAAGCAGAAAGGGAAATCATGAAAACAACACAATTTGCAATAGCCTCAAATATATATATATATATATAGGAATTAACCTAACCAAAGATGTAAAAGATCTATTTAGTAAAAACTATATACATCTAAAAAAGAAATCAGACACTAGGAAAGTGAAAGACCTCTCATGTTCTTGGAGAGGTACAATCAATATTGTGAAAAAGGCTATACTGCCAAGCACCAGTAGCTCACACTTGTAATCCTAGCTACTCAGGAGGCTGAGATCTGAGGATCACAGTTCAAAGCCAGCTCAGGCAGGACCAAGGCCCCGAGTTCAAGCCCCATGACCAACCAAAAAAAAAATGAAAAAAAAATGGCCCAATAATATAAACATTCAATGAAATCCCCACCAAAATCCCAATGGTGTTCTTTACTGAAATAGAGAAAACAAATAAAAAAATTCATGTGGAACAACAAAAGACCTAAAATAGGCAAAGAAATTCAAGTTCTACAAGGAGCCATGGTAATAAAAACAGCTTGGTATTAGTACCAAAATAGAACCAAAGACCAATGAGATTAGAAGACCTAGAAATAACACCACATACTTTCAGTTATCTGATATTCAACAATGGATCCAAATACATACAGTAGGGAAAACATAGCCTCTTCAACTATTGGTGCTGGAAAAACCAGGAAGCCACATGCATGTTTGTCAACATGCACTAACATCAATTCAAAATGGATTAAAGACCTCAACCTCAGACTCAAAACTCTGAAACTACTGTAAGACAGTGTAGGAGAGACTTTAGAACTTATAGGCTCAGGCAGGAATTTCCTAAATCAAATCCCAGGGGAACTACAGATTGGAGAAAGACTGGACAAATGAAAAGACATAGGTACTAAACAAGGAAGACAGCCAATCAATTGGGAAAAATCTCTACCAGCAATACATCAGACAAGGCCTAATATTCCATATAAACAGGGAACTCAAGAAACTAAGCCCCTCCCAAGTCTAATAAACCAATCACTAAATGGGCAATGGACCTCAAAGGAGGTTTCTTAGAATACAAGGTAAAAATGGCAAAGAAACTGTCATCCCTGGCCATAAAGGAAATTTAAATCAAAACAGTCCTGAGATACCATCTCACCCCAGTTAGACTGGTCAATATTCTGAATTCAGACAAAAACAAATGCTGGCGGGGATGTGGAGAAAAAGGAACCTATTGCACTACTGGAGGGTGTAAACTAATACAACCACTCTGGAAAGCAGTCTGGAGGTTCCTCAAAAAACTAAACATAGACCTTCCCAAAATCCAGCCATACCACTCCTAGGCATTTACTCTGAGCATCATGAACCAGAATATGAACAGGATACCTGCACATCCAAATTCATTGCTGCAATATTCACAACCTCCCACAAGAAGCACTCAGATGTCCCACAACAGATGAATGGATACAAAAAATGTGGTACCTATAGCCAATGGAATTTTAAACAGCCATTACAAAGGATAAAATAATGGCATTTGTAGGGGAATGGATGTAACTAGAACAAATCATGTTGAGCAAGGTAAGCCAAGATTATGGAGACAAAAGGTGCATGAGCTGGGCGTCAGTGGCTCACGCCTGTAATCCTAGCTACTCAGGAGGATCACAGTTCAAAGCCAGCCCGGGCAGGAAAGACTGTGAGACTCCTATCTCCAATAAACCACTAGAAAAATGGAAGTGGCGCTGTAGCTCAAGTGGTAGAGCACTCGCCTTGAGCTGAAGAGCTGAGGGACAGCGACCAAGCCCAAAGTTCAAGCCTCATGACCAACAACAGCAACAAAAAAGGTGCATGTTCTCTCTGATATGCAGATGTTAGATTTAAAGCACAACAAGATATGATCAAGTATACAGGGTTCTAGACACAGATATATAGTGAGACCAAAAGAGGATAGCCTTAGGAGAAAAGCACCAAAATGTAATACACAAGCAGCTCTTCATATATATATATATATATATATATATATATATATATATATATATATATATATATATGTATATATATATAAATCATAGACATATATATAAAATCATACACATATTGAAAAGAACTCCAAAGAAAACAAAGGACCTTTTCTTAATTTGTCTTATCATTTTTAGATGACTCTATTTTTTTACCTCATATATGGTGTATTCACATGCATATGTGAAAGAAGGTGGGGACAGAGCACAGAATCAGTGGAAGACAAGTAAAAATAGATAGCAGTGGGGCTCATCAACTGCATTGGACATTGATGTAAGTGAACCAAGCAACTAGTGGAGGAGATGGAAAGAAAGGCAAGAGAGAATGAGGGAACAGATGATACTAAGGAAAAGGAAAGAAATGTACTTATCACCTGACATATGTAAATGTAACCTCACTGTATATCACATCTAAAACATCAATAAAGTAATTTTTTAAAGCTATGTATAATGGGGAATGGTAATACTCAGCACTGTGGAGGCAGAAGCAAGGGGACTGCAAGTTCAAAGCCATCTCTACAGTAAAATTTTTTGTCTCAAAAAAACAAAAAAAGGATATGGATGTTACAGGTCTTGATAGACCATGTGAGGTTCTGGGTTAGATCTCTAGCACAAAACAAAACAAAACAACAACAACAAGAACTAGTCTTTGTATAATTAATTTACAGTGATAATTACTGAAAGAAATGGCCTATATAGGGCTGGGAAGGTGGCTCAGTGGTAGAGCGCTTGCCTTGCATGCATGAGGCCCTGGTTTCGATTCCTCAGCACCACATAAGCAAAAAGAAAAAAAACCCGGAAGTGGCACTGTGGCTCAAGTGGTAGAGTGCTAGCCTTGAGCTGAAGAGCTGAGGGACAGCGCCCAGGCCCAGAGTTCAGGCCCCACGACTGGACCCAAAAATAAATAAATTAATTAAAATGCCAAAAAATATTAAAAAAAAAGAAATGGCCTATATAAATAAAAACCAAGAAAGAAACCAACTAAAATGGTGCACAATAGAATCTGGCAGGGGGGAAAACTACAAAGGAAACATCACATCTGCAAAATCTGGTTTCAAGAAACATTAGTATGTATAAAAATCTTCAATATATAATTAATTTTTTAAAAAAGTTTTTAATTCCTCCTAAAACCTCTAGACCAAATTTTTTTTTCACTGAAGAATTCTGTCAGGTGATTTTGACACAGTAAATAATTTTACAATAAATGATGTCCTAGGAGTTGGCACTTGTAGTTATAAAATGTGGCATGGGAAAATTGGGAGGGAGCAGAGGAAGGGGTGATATTGTCCAAAAGAAATGGACTCATTAATTGCCTTATGAAATTGTAACCATTCTGTACATCAACTATATAATTATAAAAATATTTTTAAATATGCCAAGTTAAAAAAAAAACCTCATAGGTCTAAACATAACCCACAAACTACAACACTTTAAATGAAAGCACATGAAACTTCATGTATTTGTGTTGCTTTGAAAATGACCTCTGTGTACACTTTAGTGGGGTTTTTTGTTTGTGGTTTTAGTTTTGTCTTTGGATTGTTGTTCTTCATCACTGATGTCATGAAGCTTGGACTCAGCCTGGGTGCTGTCACTGAGCTCTTTAGTTCGAGGATAGTGGTCTACCATTTTGAGCCACATCTCTAATTTCAGGTTTTGAGGACTGTTCATGAGTGCGCCACTAGCACCCGGCTACACTTCGGATTTTATTATTTTTTGTCGGTTGTGGGCCTTGAACTTTGGGCTTGGGTGTTGTCTCTTCAAAATTCTACCACTAGAAACAGGGTCAATTCCGGTCTTCTGAAGATTATAGTCTTACGGACTTTCTTGCTGGCCAATACTAATACTGTGTCTTTGAGAAATCATTAACGACAGCCCGAGATTTCTATAGGTAACAAAGGCCTGGATATTTTTTCATGACAAGTTGATTAAAGACAAAGCATTGGGGAAGCTTTACAGATATTTAAGAAAAGGACACAAAACACCATCTCTAGAAAGATGGCTTACATTTACATTTTCATTCTAAGAAGGCACCCTCTAAAACTTCCTTTCTATTCATAAAGTACAAGTAATTCCATCAAAAGATAGCAGCAGCACATAAATAGTCTGCAATATGATACAAAAACAGCAAAGATGTAAGCCATAACATATTATGTAAAGAACTGAAAATATTCAAACAAGACCAAGAAAAATGATCCCATTTACACTATGTATCTCCTATAAGCTTACTTATAGTACAGCATTATATGGGCCAACCTTGTCTATCTGCTTGTTTTCATTGCCAATTAGGCAGAAAATAGCCACAAGTGAAGGTGTGATACAAGAGGTAGACCTCAAGCCTTTAACAAAAAGCCAAGTAAGAAAAGCAAGTTCCTGACTTCAAACCCCAGTACTAGCACAAAAAATAAAATAAAACTATTATTATCTCGATGAAAATAATAGGGAAGGTAGTGCCATTACATCAGCATTTTAGAGCTTAAATATAAATAAATTGATGTTATTTAAATGAAATTATGAATGTATATGGAGGAAACAGAGATTATGTTTTCTAACTGTGGAGTCAGGGAGGAACTTTAAAGCAAAATGTAAATATCAGAAACAAGAAAAAAAGATGGACTAATTTTGGCATAAAATAGTATGTTGGTATATATCACTAACAAAAACTAGAATAACATATTTGAAAAAAAATAATCTGCAACATATTTGATAGGTAATATATGTTGTAAAAATATTTTTAAGCTTTCAGATGCAGAGTGGTAGCTCAACAAAATGAAGCTGGAAATTGAAATATAACAGGGGAAAGTAAAGGGGAGGAGTGTAAATGAATGAAGAGTGGGTAGTAATGGCAGTATGCAGTGATAATATTCAATGCATATCCTATGAAATGAGGAAAGTTGAAGAAATGGCTTGGGTTGGTGAGAGGGAGGTGGTAGAATGATGATAGGATTGATATTGAGTAAGATACTTTGTACTTATAAACTGGTACATTGACAGATAAACCCTTTGTACAACTACTTGAAGATAATCAAAATATAAAAAACAAAAAAAATTTAGCTGGGTGCCAGTGGCTACAACTGTAACTCTAGCTTCTTAGGAGGATTTGAGTATTGAAGCCAATCTGGGCAGGAAAATCCATGAGATTTTCACCTCTAATTAATCACCAAAATGTCAGAAATAAAAGTTCTGGCTCAAGTGGTAGAGCACTAGCCCCAAGCAAAAAGAGTTCAAAAATAGTGCCCAGACCCCATTGTTCAAGCCCTGTACCAACAGACACACACACACACACACACACACACACACACACACACACACACACACACACACACACACACACACACACACAAATGTCTCAAAACTCAATAAAAAGAAATCTTCCTAGGCTGGTAGTAGTGACTCACACCTCTAATCCGAGCTACTCAGCTTGATATCTGAGGCACTTAGTTCAAAGACAATCCAAGCAAGAAGATCCTTGAGCCTTATATGTAAATAAATAATAAAAAACCAGAAGAGGGGCTGTGGCAATACACAATACAGGCACAAAAGGCAAAACAAAACTTGTTTCAGTCAAATAACATCATATATTATACTCAGAGTAATATAAATTGTCAAAAAGACCTTTTGAAAATATATACAAAAAGCACTAAAAGTACTAGTACCCTTTAACCCACTGGCTGTAACAAAACAATAAAAGAGAGGCAATTGATAAGCTAAGATGATGTTTACCATGCTAATTCATAACTTAAAAAGTGAAGAAACATATAAACTAGCTAGTAGGTGATTGAATAATACAATACTTTTTATCATGACATTCAGACATACAATGTTAGTCTACGTATATATTTATGTAGATAGATGATAAATAGCTAGATAGGTAGATATATGAGCAGAAATATATTTGCTGCTAATTATTCAATATTAAAAGCCTCCACAAGCATTTATATATTCCTATTCTAAGTTCTTGTCTCCTGCCTCAACATAAAAGGAAAATAAACATCCATAACTAGCATTTTACTTTTACAGGAACTGAGCACAATCTTCTCAAACAGGTCACTCCATCTTTCACCACACAGTCAAGCCCTCTACTTTTTAAATTTACATATCTCCTTTTTAAATTTGAGGCTAGAATTCTTACACTTCTCCCCCCTCCTCTCTCGTGACAACTAAAAGTGTAAATGGTCATCATGTTTTTTAAATACGCTCATTGAAGCCAGGACCCAATCACCTTCTTAGTCTTACTTTATTTCCATTCTTTTTGTTGTTGTTGTTGGTCATGGGGCTTGGATGCTGTCCCTCAGCTCTTCAGTTCAAGGTTAGCACTCTTAACACTTGATGCACAGTGCCACTTCCAGTTTTCTGAGTGGTTTATTGGAGATAAGAGTCTTATGGCCTTTCCTGCCTGGGTTGGCTTTGAACCGTGATCCTCAGATCTCAGCCTCCTGAGTAACTAGGATTACAGGTGTGAGCCACCAGTGCCCAGCCTCACTTTATTTCCAAAAGAAAGCGTCCAGCTCTCAAAGCAGAGCCTTATACAAAACATGTACCAAATAAATTTATTCCATTAACATTTTCTATGTACTTACTGCATGACAGCAGGACAATACAATACTGTGTTTGGATCTCAAAAATCATGAAATATGTTCATGTATAAATATGACTAGTGCTTGGGAAAATTGGGAAGTGGAGTAGAAGTATCAATAGGTTATTGATATATTATTATCCTCACAATAGTATGTATATTAGCTCAAATTCCCAAAAATAGCTCAACAATGTCTTATGCATGTTTTAAATATTTGATAACAATATGTCTATATAAATATATCAAGTATCAATAGATATTTGGGAATAAGAGAGGTAAAATAGAGAAAAAAGGCTTTGATTAACCTAGACATAAACAATAAACAAGTACTACTATACTGAAGCCTGTATCTTGAGAGGTGGAGATTAACACTGTCAAATTCAGATTCACCATACATCTTCCAAGAATACAATTCTGAAGATATATAAGCAAAAGTTATGGTTATAGTTTGGAAAGAATCCAATGATAGATCTGAAGTTTGTCTTCCTTTCTTAGGGAAATAGAAATGTAAGAGGAAGATATCAAAACATTCCCAACACAACAGTTGATTTCCTCCTGGTATCATTTAGTGCATTTTTAATCTAACTTGACTCATTTTCTAAATTGTTACAGTTCCTCAAACTATGGTGCAGAATGACAATATGAAAAGAATGCAAATGCAGTGAGACAAAGGTAATCTCTACAAATTAGTTCATTTAAACTTGCTTGCTATTTTCTCATTCAAAAATGCTATACTGATGCATTTCACTCAAAGTGGATTTCACTCAGTATTCTTTTGCTTGCTTGCATTTTGAGTTCTGCTGCCTACTTTGTTAGCATAGGGTTGAGTAAGGGCAGTTCATGCTGCAAAACACAAGAAAAAAAACAGAATGTCTGTAATCTTAATGCAAAATGTTGCCATCTATTGTTATAGGAAATGATATTGAAATTTCAAAACCTAAATGAGTAAGATGAATCAGTAACTGAATAGAATTTGTCACATAATGTTTCCAATGGGAATAATAAAACAGTACAATCATCAAGGCATTTTTAAAAAGAAAAGAAAAGGTAGGCATGGTGATTCACATCTGCAATCCCTACTCATTAGACTGAGGAAGATCATTGTTCAAGGTCAATATGAGACAAAACTTTACAAGACCCTATTCTCAACCAGAAAGAGTGTAGAGGTGTACACCTATCATCTCAGCTAGGGCACGTAGACACAAACACACACACACACACACACACACACACACATACACACACACACACACACACACACACACACACACACACACACACACACACACACAAGAACAAGAGGATTACAGCCTATGCTGGCTCATGCCAAAACCAGAGATTTTTATCTCAAAACTCACAAGCACTTCTGTGCTCATAAGAGAGTAATTGAGGGGGCTGGGAAGGTGGCTCAGTGGTAAAGCGCTTGCCTTGCATGCCTGAGGCCCTGGGTTCGATTCCTCAGCACCACATAAGCAAAAAGAAAAAAATCCGGAAGTGGCACTGTGGCTCAAGTGGTAAAGCGCTAGCCTTGAGCTGAAGAGCTGAGGAACAGCTCCCAGGCCCAGAGTTCAGGCCGCACAACCGGACCAAAAAAAAAAAGAGAGAGTAATTGACTACCATGTCAAAGACTTGATTTCAAATCCTAGTATTTCCAGAGAAAAAATACTTTAAATGATGATAATATAGCAACTTTCAATTGACTATCCTTTGAAAAAGGGGACTTAAAGATAGATATTTGAGGCATCTGAACACTGGTTTTAAGGTGAAAGTTTCCAAGAGTTGGCTGGGAAGGAATTCTGGACATGGGTTCTCTGCAGTTTTTCAGTGCATGAAAATACCATGGCAATTCAGAAAATTTCGGCATGAGCCAAGGAGACCTAGGGTTTCTCCTATTCCATCCTGTAATGTTTTCGGAGTGTCTGCTTTGACTTCGAGGTCTTTGATCCATTTGGAATTGATTCTGGTGTAGGGTGATATATAAGGATCTTGCTTTAGTTTTCTACAAGTAGTTAACCAATTTTGCCAGCAACATTTACTGAAGAGGCTGTCTTTCTTCCATTCTATTTTTTTAGCTCCCTTTTCAAAGATTAGATGGCTATAGGTCTGTAGGTTCATTTCTGGGTTTTCAATTCTATTTTATTGGTCCTGAGGTCTGTTCTTATGCCAATACCAAGCTGTTTTGATTACTATGTCTTTATAGTAGAGTTTGAAATTTAGTATTGATATTCCTCCAGCAGTGTTCTTTCCGTTGAGGAGCGTTTTTGCTATTCGGGGTCTTTTATTGTTCCATATGAATTTTTGGATTGCCTCTTCTATTTCCTTGAAGAAAGCAGGCCAAAATTTTCTGAATAGAGACCTGGAAACACAACAAATCAAAGAAAGTTTGGACAAATGGGATTGCATGAAGTTGCAGAGCTTCTGCATGGCAAAGGACATAGCTAGCAAGATCAATAGAAAGCCCACCGATTGGGAGAAGGTCTTCACTAGCCATACAACAGACAAGGGTCTCATATCTAAAATATACTTGGAACTCAACAAATTAAACCCCCACAACAAATCCTCAAAGAAACAACTGTCCAATAAATAAGTGGGCTAAAGACTTAAAGAGAAACTTCTCTGAAGAAGAAAGAAGGATGGCCAATAGACACATGAAGAAATGCTCAACATCCCTAGCCATAAAAGAAATGCACATCAAACAACATTGAGATACCACCTCACTCCAGTTAGAATGGCAAAAATCAAGAACTCTAACAACAACAGATGCTAGAAGGGATGTGGACAGAAGGGATCCTTACTTCATTGTTGGTGGGAATGTAAACTTGTTCAACCACTTTGGAAAGCAGTATGGAGGTTCCTCAAAAGACTTCACATAGAGCTCCCCTATGATCCAGCAATCCCACTTTTGGGCATTTACCCAAATGTTTACAAACAAGACCACACTAAAGCTACCAGCACAACTATGTTTATTGCAGCATTATTTACCATAGCTCAGATATGGAACCAACCCAGATGTCTCTCAGTAGATGAAAAGATCAAGAAAATGTGGTATATATAAACAATGGAATTCTATGCCTCCATCAGAAAGAATGACATTGCCCCATTTGTTAGGAAATGGAAAAACTTGGGAAAATTATATTAAGTGAAGCAAGCCAGGTACAAAGAAACATAGGTCCCATGGTTTCCCTTATTTGCAATATCTAGTATATATATGAGTCAAGCGGAAAAGGTCAGATAATGTGATGTTAGGAAAATGAACCCTTAGATATGTATTTTAATGTTTTTTTTCTTTCATGCATTTGTTTCTAATGCATTTGTAAGATTATTTCTTTGTTGCTTTGTATGTCCCTCCCCCACAGGATAACCCCTGCTTTCACTATATTTGATGTCAGTATAACTTGTGGAGGAGATGGAGAAAAACAAGTCGTTTAAGGATACAGGTGGACCTGTTGCAACAATGAGAAGTACAAGTTGTCATGTCGAAAATGAGCTTTACAACGTTGGTGTGGGGGTGGGAGGTGGGAGGATTGGGTTGGAGGGTGGGGAGGAGGCTGGGAAGGGATGTGAAGTGTAAACAAAGGAGGAGGCTGCAATGCTTGATAAGAAATGCACGAATTATCCTGCGCATGTAATTGTAACCCCTCTGTACAGTATGTTCACAAAAATAAAAAAAAAAAAAATAAAATACCATGGCAAGGGCACTGAAAACCAGTGAAATAGAAATCTCCCTTTTATTTTACTGCAAGTCTTCAGAAATACAAGAGAAGCCTCATTGGTCTAAAGACTGTAACAAGAGTATTGTTTCATTAGGAGATAATGGTGTTTTTCAGCCACTGTCTTCTTCTAATACATGGAACAGATTTTAGTAAATATTGCGCAATTGATTCTGTACAACTTAAAATTTTGAGGCATGGAGTAAAACCAGATCTTTGGAATCAAGAATCAAAAATAGAGCAGTATAACTTGGCAGAGTTAAAGAGGGAACAAGAAACAAAGGAAGTAAACAAGAACGAATAAGGGAAGGGCTAAGAAAATATTATAAGTAAAAGAATCAACACATTAAAAAACTGAAGCCTATCAAAATACATCGAAGTATCCTATTGACTTGGTCAACCCTTCTACATTTAGTTCTATCCTAGTTATTATGGCTGCTCAGTCTCTGAAAGCTCAGATCTACAATGTTTAGAATTAAGAAGTAAATTGATACAATATAAAAAATAGGAAAGTAGCACATTTTTTTTCATTTGCAACTTATTCACATCCTTCAAATTTAAAATACATAATGGGAAAATACAGTTAAATAATTACCTGGTAGAGCCAATAAAATTTGACTCAGTTTGGGGGAAAAGATTAAGGTGGTTATGGATTTAGAATTTCTTACAATGACATTATGTACAAGACATTATGTCGAAAAATGAATCTTACAACTTTGGCGGGGGTGCGAGAGCACGGGATGGGAGGGCAGGGATGGTAAGGTGGAGGCAACAATGCTTAATAAGAATTGTACTCATGGGCTGAGAAGGTGGCTTAGTGGTAGAGAGCTTGCCTTGCATGCATGAGGCCCTGGGTTTGATTACTCAGCACCACATAAACAAAAAGAATAAAGCCGGAAGTGGTGCTGTGGCTCAAGTGGTAGAGCACTAGCTGTGAGCTGAAGAGCTGAGGGACAGTGCCAGGCCCAGAGTTCAGGCCCCATGACCGGACCACCCACCCAAAAAAAAGAATTGTACTCATTACCTTGCTCATGTAATTGTAACCCCTCTGTATGGTATTTTCACAATAATAAAAACTTATTACTAGTAAGTTTTAGCAATGTTTATCTTACATCTCTAATTTTGATGATCATCAAAAGAAGTCTGACTCTTAAAAGAACTTATGTTCTTATACAAATAGAATATTTATCTGAAAAGTAAAGCTTTCCTTTAAATGCTAATTTCTTCAATTGGCTACTTCATCATGAGATTTGAAGTTTATTGTCTTTCTTCTAGAGTTGATTTTTTGTTATCAGCAGTTATAAGAATAAGTCAAATGCATGATTTCAAAAGAACATCTGGATAGTAGAACATTTGCCTAGCACAAGTGAGAGGTCCTGAGTTTGATCCTCAGTAGCCCAAGAGAAGGTGGAGGAGGAAGATGTAGGCAGAAAGGGTGTAATGGGTGTGCAGAAGGATAAAAAGGAAGAGAAAGCAGAAGTAAAGCATCATATTATTCACTGTGAAACTGGTAGAAAAGCATGACCTTATTCTGTTATTTCTGCTGACACTATAAGCAGGAGGATTCATAGATTTCTCATAAGGAACAAAAGTGCTGAGCCATACCCAGGATTGGAAAAAGCAATTGTTCCTGTTTCCATCATGTTAAATGTTTGTATGTTGGTTACCCTGAGGATAATTTCTTTCAAAATTATCTCTATTTTTCCTGCAATTAACTTCATGTCTACGTATCTATAGGTTTAACTTACCTAGGTTTTAGTTTGATGTGTTTTCTCTCTTGAGTTGAAGAGGTAACTGTGAAGAGTATGGGGCTCTGAAATGGAATTAACTTTGTCCAGAATGTTATCTTGTGCTGTCAAAATAGTTACAATAAATATTTAAAGATCTGTGATGTATCATGCATCATATAGCAAGCAGCTAATGTATTAATGACATACTTCTGGTGTACATTAATGACTGAGATTTCTGATGTACTTATTAGTAAAGTTTTTTAATCTCTCTTGTGTACTTACTTGTAAAGTTTTTTTTACTGTCTTCAAGTATAGCTACATATGCATTTGTCTGACCATATATCATTGCAAGTATGGCTAATTTCTTAGGGTTCCTCATTACATGGTCATTTTATGGTACCTCCAAATTTTTTGGTTGTCAGAGCCAAGGGTGTTTTATTTCCCGTCTAACTGCCATGAATTCCCACAATGATGAAAACTCATTGGGTGGTTAGTTGAGATCCTCAGTAATCCGTGGCTTATATTTACATTTTTCTCTTAAGAAGAATTTTTTATTAATATCAGAACTTAATATTAATATTACAATATAATATAATCATATTATAATAACATTATTAGTATTGAGGCTTTTCTTGGCCATTCCTTGAGGATTTTCCTTGGAAATCTATTGTCTTTTTCTAGGTATAATTGTGTATCCTACCCCCAAGGATTTTGAGATCCAAGGTTTCAGAGATCCAAATTTCAAGCAAATCATTCAGAACTCTGTTTATATTGCCTACTTTTATATTAATTTACAGCACTATGCCTTCAAAATACTTTATAAATTTGCCCATTCTTCTGTCCTCAAGAATTTGGACAGGCTTTTAAACAATATCTTAGAAATCTATTCTCTTGGTGCTTTATGTACTACTTCACTTACCTTATTAGGATCTGTTAACCATAATCTTCTGGTACTATTGCTCTTATCTTTTTTCTAATCTTCTCTGTGGGGTATCATGTATCCCCTGAGGTGAGACCAATTTTAGGCCATATATGGTTCCCTCATCTGTCTCATCTTTCTTCCCAGACATAAGTATTAAGAACTAACTTAGCTAGTTTTCTTGCTCACCTGAATGATTTCTCAGTACAATGTAATTCAATAGTACATCTTACAGATGAATAATCAGAGATGTGTGATCTTAGATTTCCTTTTCTTCTTTCTGTTAAGTCAAATATATGCCTTCCCAGTTCTCCAAACCTCAAAACAATCTGTATAAAAAAATAAGGCATCAAAGGTATATGATAATTGGTTATTATTTTTCATGAAGTTTTTTTTTAATGACTGGTAGACAGGACAGACAGAAATGGCTGCCTTGCTTTTGAAGTTTTTTTTTTTTTTTTAATGACTGGTAGACAGGACAGACAGAAATGGCTGCCTTGCTTTCCCTTCATCTGGTTCACCTAATTCCATTTTGGACATTTTGAGATGTGTTATCACCTCAACCTACAGCTACATTCAGAAATCACTAATCATGGAAGTTATTTTGCTACTCTTATTCTGAATGATTATTCAATTATTTTACTGAATATCAATATAAGTTATGATATGCCACTTTCAAAATAAAGAACAGAAAACAATTATCACTCATACAATGCTATTCATTCATTAATCATTTAACAAATATATTTTGAACAGTTTTGTGGGTTGGGGGACATGGGTATATCTGCTGTACTGGAGCTTGAATTCCAGGCCTGGGTGCTGTCCCTGAGCTATTTTGCTTAAAGCTAAAGCTCTACTACTTGAGCCACTTCTGACTTTTACATAAGTTAATTAGATATAAGGGTCTCACAGGCTTTCCTGCTCAGTCTGGCTTTAAATTGTAATTCTCGGATCTCAGACTCCAGAGTGGCTAGGATTGCAAGAATGAACTATTGGGCCGAGCTGAGAGCTAGAGATATAGTGTTGAGCAAAAACATTATATCTAGTCTTATAAACTGTAAGTCTTCTACAGAAAAGGGTCATTAGACAATTACCACACAAAACAAGTAAAGAATAGCATTAATTCCACAAGGTGCAAAGCAATTGTACTCACCTATTCAAGTCCACAATTGAAGGGCAAGCTGATACAAAAAGTTTTCCCAACAGACAAGGAAAGTTTACAGGAACCCAGGAAGCCTGTGAATAACAACTTCCTTTAGATAGGTAGAGTTGAATATCAGCACTTTCCTGTTTCCTCTAAAGATGCTTTTGGTCTAAACCCTTTATCTCTGAGGAGTTAGGTGAGTCACAAAGGAATGGATTGGTCTCAGAGAGCCTTGTTTCCTAGTAGTGATCAAGAACCCTGAGTATCCCATGTTATAACCTCAGGTGAGGGATGTCTTTTTTATACTGTCCTGGAGCAGCTGGAGGTCTATAGACATAATGAGATAAGACAATATTCAGTAAGCTAGAAGACATTTATCTGCACTTGCTGTTAGCAAGGAAGCTTCTCCCCATAGTTTTCAAAGGTCTAGCCTCTCTAGAGTAGGTTCAGTTTTGGACAAGTGGGTGGAAGAGCCATGAAACCGGAGAATCAGCAGGAATTTTGCCAAAAAGAAATTGCCCATTCACTTTAGGGTGAAAAATGTATTTTAGTAAGACTTAGAAGAGTGTGGCTTCTCATCAGTGGCACAAGCTCAGCAGCATCATGGGACAAGCCACTGATACATGCTGCACTGCAGGAACTCCAAAACATGACAAGAAATGTTACAAATGCTATCATACATCATATCTTTTTTGTAATGTGTACAGAAAAGCTATATGCATATATAGAACCAGTAAGTAGTCTCTCTTGGGGCCAAGTATCAGAATGGGGTTTGCCACATTGACCCCAAGATGGGATGCATCATAATTGCATGGGGTATGGCATGGTAGGGTATGTCTGTAATCTAGGCTATTAAAAAATTAGAGGCAGAAAGAATTACTTGAGCCCAGGAACATAAGCCTAGCCAAATATAACATAAGCCAGACAAACAGCAAACAAAAAAGCATTAGTAGCTCCCCAACTGGCAGGGTAAAGAGGCTTCATGGAGGCAGTACAGGTACCAGTCCTTGTCTTTAATTGTTCCAGTCCAGGGACCACACATGAGAGTAATGAAGCCTTTCGATCTGTGAAGATTTGGCCTGAATTATCACAGCATGTAGCACCTAAAATGCATGACCAGTAATAAAACTGCACCATTATATACATCTAATCCAGATAAGCTTTCAGAGAGCAAAAATATTTTTAAAAATACAGAAAAGAAATTCAAATAAACACATGCTCCACTTTTGTATTCTTATTTATTATCTCAGTAGCAAGTTCATAAATAGATGAGGGAGCCATCTGGGGTAGAAATGATAAAGGAATGAAATAGAAGGAAAAAGTTGTTTTTTCTGACTACATTGCCTTATATTTTGTAACGAAAGATCTTCTCAGTCTATGTACTCTCTCAGAAGTTCGTATACAGAACCTTCTATAGAGGAGAAAGAAGATCAACTGACTTGTCTGGATGGGATCCTTACAGATCCCATTTCTCCTAAGCTGGTGGGTCTTAGGATTCTTGCACTGCATATGGAAAAGTCAGACCCATAAAAATACATACTTATATCTATTTTTTTCCAAAAACTTCCATGTATTTATTACTCAGTTCATTCTTAGAGCAAAGTAAAAGAAAAAGGGAAATCAGACTTTTAATTTAAACTACAAATATTTCTGGGTAGTATTAAATATTTCAGTCTGAATTATGTAGAGCATAAATATTTATGAATTATCTTGATTCTTCTCCAATGTAGGAGTTGTGCATAACTTTGTTATGAGCTTTGTATTTTTTTTCTAAAACCATTGGAAAATGGGCCATGTTTGCTTTTGTTTCTTGAATGACTACACTCACTTCATCCTGACAGTCTTTGTAAAAAGACCTGGTAAACAGCCCTTTTAAATATATACATCATGTTGAACGCATAGAAAAACATATCTATTGAAAGTTAAAAATCCATTGTTGTTCTATGTTAAGCAAATCAAACAAATTTGTCACACAATACCCAGTCTTTATAAATTGGTTCTAAATTGATACACTAAAAAAAATCTAGTGATTTTTCATTGTTTATATGGTGAATTTGTCTAAGTTGTCAAATCCCTTTGATTTCTTTTAATTTTATGTCCAAGACTGGAACTCTAAATCAGTATATTCTGCTTTCGCTCATTGGCTCTACCAACTAATCCAAGCTTCCAACCTCAATTTAATCCCCTTTAAAATAAGAATAACTGATTTAGGAGTTACTCTTTTGCTTACTTCTGTTTTTTTCTATAATGTTAAATAATTTTTGATGCAGTTAAATCATATTTCCATTGTTAAAAATGTTTTAGGATGTTGTTCCATTACATAATCCCTGTACTTGGTTTTCTAGAATGATTCTTAAATAACTCTAGTCATTTTAGTTGGACAGAAAGCTCTACAAACTGAGATTTTAACATATATCAAGTATGACTCTATAATCCACAAATCAAACTAATAGATTGAAAGCCAATAAGAGTCAAATTGTAGGTTACTGTCTAAGAACTTGGAAAAATCACCAGGATTGTTATGATGTTGAAAAGATTACGTTACTGCATTGTTGGTGGGATTGTAAACTTGTTCAACCACTTTGGCAAGTAGTATGGAGGTTCCTCAAAAGACTCCACATAGAGCTCCCCTATGACCCAGCAATCTCACTTTTGGGCATTTAACCAAATGTTTACAAACAAGACCACACTAAAGCTACCAGCACAACTATGTTTATTGCAGCATTATTTACTATAGCTAAGATATGGAACCAACCCAGATGCACCACAGTAGATGAATGGATCAAGAAAATGTGGTATATATACACAATGGAATTCTATGCCTCCAGCAGAAAGAACAACATTGCCCCATTTGTTAGGAAATGGAAAAACTTGGAAAAAAATTATATTATGTGAAGTAAGCCAGGCCCAAAGAAACATAGGTCCCATGGTATCCCTTATTTGCAATACCTAGTATATGTCTGAGTCACGCAGAAAAGGTCGATTAAGGTGATGTTAGGGAAATGAACCCTAAGATATGTATTCAAATGTTTTTTTTCTTTCATGCGATTGTTTCTAACACATTTATAAGATTATTTCTTTGTTGCTTTGTATGTCCCCCTCCCCCATAGTATAACCCCTGCTTTCACTGTATTTGATGTCGGTATAATTTGTGGAGGGAAAGGATAAAAACAAATCATTTAAATAGGGATACAGGTGGACCCATTGCAACAGTGAGATGTACAAGTAATTATGTCGAAAAGGAACTTTACAACTTTGGTGCAGGGGGGTAGCAGGGAGCATTGGGTGGGGGATGGGGGGAGGATGGGAAGGGATGGGAAGGGGAAACAAAGGAGGAGGCTACAATACTTGATAAGAAATGTACTCATTGTCTTGCCCATGTAATTGTATCCCCTCTGTACAGTATTTTCACAGTAAAAAGAAAAGATTAGATGATAAAAATGTATTTCAAGTTGTTTAGCATGATTTGTCTAGGCACCAGAGTTCTGTGAGGGGGAAAAAAGGAAATCTATGTTGAAGTTCACATAGATATATAAAAAGTGCTTCAAGTTTATTAGGCATAAAGCCAATAGGCCCCAAAATAAAGTTTAATTATAAAGCCAAGCTGGATATGAAAAACAATGAGGTAAAGTAGAAAATTCTTGAAGGAAATTAATATATAACTGAAATGGCTTCTGGAGCTTTTAAAAAATTATAACTGGCAGACTAAACTAGAAATCAATCATCTTATAAATATGTTAGAAACAATAGCAAGAAAGAAAAACAATTTAAGTCCTTATCTTGAGGTAAATGCTTGATAAGAAATGTACTCATTACCATGCTCATGTAATTGTAACCCCTCTGGTATGGTATTTTCACAGTAAAAACAAAACTTATTAATAAAAAATCAATCAATTGCCTTTAAATCAAACATTGGTTATTCTTCATCAGAAGTTCTTAAAACATGACTGGTGCATATTGTAGAAGGCATGAAATTTTTGTTTTGCTGTTTTCTGGCCCTTCTATACCATTAGGGATACTGTATTATTCTTTGTGTAATCACCTCAAATCCAGATTACTTTAGAATTATTCAACTTGGAAGTTCCTTTGCTATACTCATATCCTGACACACTCTTTAACTATTCTATACTGAGTATTGATATAGTGAAAAATATTCCAGTGTTAAAATAATAAAACAAATAAGCTACCACTAAATGAGAGCTATTCATTCACAATTCAATTAACAAATTATTTTAGGCAGTTTTATATACATAGCCTCTGCTAAGGGCTAAAGAAACAATGATGACCAAGACAAAGGTTATTTCTAGTCTTGTGAGCTGTAAAGTTTTGTATGGAAAAGAGACACTATGCTGGTAGCTCATGCCTATGGTCCTAGCTACTCAAAGCCTCATGTGGTAGAGAACTAGACATCACACACACACACACACACACACACACACACACACACACACACACACACACACACACACACACACACACAAACAACCTCAGGGACACTTTTCCAATCCTTAGTTCAAGCCCCAATAATGGTACTAAAGAAAGAAAGAAATAAGAGGCACAAAAAAATATCACACAACCCACATGACTGACATTGTTACACAGCAAGGAAGGAAAAGAAGGTACTCACCTATTCAGATCCACAGTCTAAGAACAAGTTGGTGAAAAAGTGTTCCCAGAAGACCAAACAGGAGACCCAAGAAACTTCCCAATAGCAACCTCTTATGGGTAGGCACAGTTAAGTATCACATCTTCCTTCTTGCTCTGAAGAATGCTATGACTAATTACAGAAAACCTAATGGGTTAGGTGATTCACAAAGGAATAGAATGTTCACAGATACCTTCTATAGTTTTCCAGTAGTGTTATCAAGTACCTTGAATAGGTCTGGGAAGTTGACTCAGTGGTAGAGTGTTTGCCTTGCATGCATGAGTCCCTGGTTTCATCTCATCAGCACCACATAAGCAGAAAAAAGCTGGAAGTGGTGCTGTGGCTCAAGCCACTCAAGCTGAAGAGCTGAAGGACAACACCCAGGCCCAGAGTTCAGGCCCCACAACCAACAACAAATAAAAAAGAAACGTCAGTAGTCCAATGTAATACCTTCAGATCAGAAATATCTTTTTCAGTTATCCTCAACACTGAACAACTCTACAGCCAGGGAATGTGTGGAGGCTGAGCAGGCAGTATTTGAAGGAGGAAGGACCATGCCTCCTGCATCTTTTACAGCAATTATATTCAAAACATAATAAAACTTCAGTAACAAAAAAAGAAATACCTTTTCTCATGATACTTGCATAGCTGGAGGACAGCTACACAAAATCCAACACAAAACATAAGTAAGAAATCCTTTCCTTGTTGTGCTTCACTATCCAGGCTTCTCTAAGGTGAACTCAGTTTTGCCTATTCCCCAGTCGATAGAGAAGCCATGAGTCAGGAGCAAGGGCACGACTTTTGCCAGAAAAAGGACTGCCAGTTTCCTTTAAGGAGAGAGGACAAAATAGGTCAGAGGAAAAGTGTGTTAAGAAATAATGTGAAGTCCCATGGTTTCCCTTATTTGCAATATATAATATATATATGAGTCAAGCAGAAAAGATCAGATAAAGTGATGTTAGGAAAATGAACCCTTAGATATGTATTTTAATGTTTTTTTTCTTTCATGCATGTGTTTCTAACGCATTTATAATATTATTTCCTTGTTGCTTTGTATGTCCCTCCCCCACAGTATAACCCCTGCTTTCACTATATTTGATGTCAGTATAACTTGTGAAGGAGATGGGGAAAAACAAGTCGTTTAAGGATACAGGTGGACCTGTTGCAACAATGAGAAGTACAAATTGTCATGTCGAAAATGAGCTTTACAATGTCGGTGCAGGGGTGGGGGGAGGGGAGGGGAAGAATTGGGAATGGGGGGAGGGGGAGGCTGGGAAGGGATGTGAAGGGTAAACAAAGGAGGAGGCTGCAATGCTTGGTAAGAAATGTGCGCATTATCCTGCCCATGTAATTGTAACCCCTCTGTATAGTATGTTCACAAATAAAATTAAATTAAATTAAAAAAAAAAGAAATAAGGTGAAGACTGGTTTCTCATCAGTGGAATGTGTTTACAGCCATGAAGTACAACCCTGTATAAATGCTGTACTATGGAGGAACCAATAGACAGCTGTCTATTTGCCTATGTGCAAATGGGGATTGGCTACAATGAACATAAGATCATATTATAGAATGATTAAAAAGAATTCTTTTATTAATTTTTTTTTGTCAGTCGTGGGGGGCTTGAACTCTGGGCCTGGGCGCTGTCCCTCAGCTCTTCAGCTCAAGGCGAGCACTCTACCACTTGAGCTACAGAGCCACTTCTGGTTTTCTGGTGGTTTATTGGAGATAGGAGGGTCCCTCTTGCCCGGGCTGGCTTTGAACCGCGATCCTCAGATCTCAGCCTCCTGAGTAGCTAGGATTACAGGTCTGAGCCACCAGCACCCGGCTATTAATAAGTTTTTTTTTGTGAAAATACTGTACAGAGGGGTTACAATTACATGAGCAAGGTAAAGGTAATGAGTATGTTTCTTATCAAGCATTGTTGCCTCCTCCTTTGTTTCCCCTTACCATCCTTGCCCTCCTACTCCCCTGCCTCACCCCACTCTACACCCCCTTCCACTAATGCCCCACACAAACATGCCAAAGGGAACCAGGCACCAGTAGCTCAAACTTGTAATCTTAGCTACTTAGGAGACTGAAATCTAAGGATCAACATTCTAAACCAGCCCAGTCTGTAAGAACCTGATCTCCAATTAACCACCAAATGGCTGGATGTAGAGCTGTGATTCAAGTGGTAGAGCACTAGTCCTGACCAAAATAGTTGAGGGACAGTGCCCAAGGTCTGAGATTAATCTCTAAGACCAACATACCCACACACACACACACACACACACACACACACACACACACACACACACACACACACACACACACACACACACACACAAACACATAAACACACACACACACACACACCAAAAAACTGGATTGAGCCTAACATGGTAGGGGTGTTCCTATAGTCCCAGGTGCACAAAAAGCTGAGAAACTAGAAATAATTGAGACCTTGTACTAAAATGAACAGCAAACAAAAGGCATTAGTTGTTCCCCACCTCAGCTGGAGGGCCCCTATGGTAATAGTTTAGATAAAAGAATGATCTCTGTCTAGTTCAGCACAGATACTACACAGTGAGTAAATAAGTCTTTAGATGATTACACATAGGGCTTTCAGTCATCACAGTGTGTATCAGCCAGCATTAGTGATCCAGAACCTCAAACGCTCCATTATGTACATCTATGCTGACAAAGCTTTCAGATGATGTAGCCCAGAAAATATCTGATAGCCATTGTCTAGAAACTCACTAAAGTATTAAATAATACCTGTCTTGAATTTCTGATTCATAAAATTATGAGCAAATAGTTGTTTTAAACTGCTAGGATTTGGGTAATTTGTTACATGGCAGAAGCCAGGTGAAGGGAAGTGATAGGGTAGAGAGGAAGGTTAACCAAGAGTTAAGTCCTAAAAGATAGTTAAGTCTTCATGTTAGCTGAGAGATGTGGTTCATTATACTACTTCACTACTTCTGTTAATACCTTAATTTTGGCTTTGTAAAACACACTGACATAACCATATTATATACAGCATATTACAATATAGTACAAAATTATAATCACCCCATTTTGTTTATAATCAAAACTATTATCAGCCTATATTAGAATGTTGCAAATTCTACCAACATTTCACAGATTTTTTCAAGTAAAAGATTTTAAAAAGGGGGATTGTCCCCCAACAAAAAATCTTCAAAGAAACAACTGTCCAATAAATAAGTGGGCTAAAGATTTAAAGAGAGATGTTAAGGGAAGATGGCGGAGGAGAAGCTGGAATCTGAACAAGCTCTCGCATAGAAAGGAGTTTTAGAGTTCCAGTGAACAGTCCTAAGCCAGAGAATCACACCAAGTGTGTCATCACAGGACAGAGAGTTAGACAAGAGAGGGGAAACCAAGGAAACGCAGCAGCTGCCGCTCCGGCGGCGGGGCCGCGGCACCAAGGAAACGCAGCAGCTGCCGCTCCGGCGGCGGCGCCGCGGCGGCGGCGACCACCGCCGCGGAGACATACCTGAGACACAGAGAGTCGGGGACGAAGGAGCCAGACGCAGCGGACGAGCAGATTCTACTCAACACCAACAAGAACCGACAAGGAGCGAACATCTTCATCCTGCTGTTTGCAGACCAGAGACGACCCAGGATCCAAGACTCGGCGTGAGTACAAGCCCGACATCCTCACTCCTCAGGGAGCAGAGGAGGGAAGGCCACCCCTCCCCCCCCAGCACCGGTGATCTGCATCTTGGATACCGACAAAGTTCGGAGGAGCTGCTAGCTCCACCTCAGGCCTTGGAATAAAATGAGTCATTTAGCAGGTCACAAGAACTTAACGGCGAAGTGACCTGCCAGACTCAGCTCCATCCAGGGAAAAGTCACCCAGCTCAGGCTCCAGCCATCGGAGTGCCTTGCTTCACTGGGTAACCAGAGCCAGAGGCTGCCCCTCCCTCTAGCAGCCTCGACAATCAATTGAAAAACAGAAACCCTGAGAATGGCTCCAGGCTGGGCGCTGTGAGCTTTATCACAAAATAGCCCCAGGGAAAAGCTACTGTATATTGAAAGGCCTCAACTCTACCCAGAACCTAGCCTCATCACCACATCCCCCTCTTTTGTGACTCTCAAAGCAGACCACCCTCCCAGAAAACTAACCTGGGAGGGGGATCTCAAAATCTTGGGTAAAGCAGAGCATTTTTCTGCCTCTTCCAACCAACCGACTTAAGAAACCAATCAAGCCACAGGACCTCAAGCTGACCAGAGACTCCAACAAGAGACTGGTTGCAGACAAAAGGGAGATACAGGATTCTTCCCACTCCTCCCCCCCCAAAAAAAAAAATCAAAAGACTTTTTTTTCTTTTTCTTTTTCTTTTTTTTTTCTTTTTCTTTCTTTTTTCTTTTTTTCTTCTTCTTCTTCTTTTCTTTTTTTTTTTGCTTGTTTTTTGTTTTTTGTTACCATATATATATATATATATATATATATATATTTTTTTCCCTTCTAAAACTTTTATTAATCTTTAATCTTTGCCTCTTCTGAAAAAATAATTGTTTTCCAGTAACCTTTTTTTTTTTCTCATCTTATAATTTTTATTTTAGGAATACGTGAATAAGAGTTTTCCTTTCTTTTCTTGTCTTCTTTCTCTTTTTCTTTCTTTCTTAATTATCTTTTTGTTTTTTATCTAGCTCTACTGAACTTCTGATATATTCTTCTCCCGTTCCCATCCTTAAAGCTTTTCACAACTCCTCTATGTCCCTCCCCTTCTCTGAACATATTCACATTCCTCTCTAAATAGACGGTCTTTTAACCTCTATAATAACATTAATTTTTACATTTCTATTCTTTTTCTAGTCTCTCTTTATTCCCCTTTCCGTCTCTTCTTTTTCTCTCTCTCTCTACTTGCATCCTACCCAACTCATTTCCTGCACTGTGATTAGGACATAGTTAACTCTCCCTGTGCCTCCCCACACCAATCTATTCCTATTTTTTACCCACATCTCTCCCTAATCCTAATAATTTCTGGTTTTCCAAATTCTTTTCTGCGGTTCGAAGTCCTTTAACATATAGTCGTTTGATGTTGAATAGATGTATCTGTTGAACTAGATTGTATCTGTAGACTATTGACTGTACAAATGCAAACTTTGGTTGATGGTTGCCTTAAGATAGTGTTCTAGCACAAAACTGGTGCAATCTTTATCTCAAATGGGCCGAGTAAGCCGGAAAAACACAAGAAAAATGGCAAATTCGGGTATCTCAATTCCCAACCTTGATAATCAGGGATTAGAACAGATAAAGAATAATCCAGAGGAGAGTTCCCAAATAGCTCTACAAACACTAAGAGCAAACATGATAAATGAGAAGTTTGACAATGTACAAAGGACTCTGTATGAGCGTGATAGGGAGAGAGAGGAGGCATCCCAGAAGATTATACAGGAATATCATAAGCGTGAGGAAGCTTCTCAAAAACTGATACAGGATTTGCGTGAACAACTTGAGAATACTCAAAGAGAAAGGGAGGAATGGCGTGAGCAGGCAGAGAACACTCAAAGAGAACTGCAGGAATCCCACAGAAGGGAGGAAACTAATCAAAGAGTAATTCACGAATTAAGAGACCAGGTAGAGAATACACAAAGATCACTAAAGACATTCATGGAATCCATTAACAAAGAGCTGAAGGAAGTCAGGGAGACCACAAAGGGAATGCTGAATGGAACCCAACAGAAGGAATGGGAGTCCAAAGAAACCATAACCAATCAACTAAGTGATTTGAGAACAAACACTGAACACCAAATTAAGGAAGTAAAGAAATTCATACAAGACCTAAAACAGAGCTTCAACAAAGAACTTGAAGCCATCAAAGCTGACCAATTAGAAGGAAAAGAGATAAAAAACAAAGTAGAGAGTCTTGACAACAGGTTAGACCATGCACAAGATCGAATCTCAGGGATTGAAGACAGCCTAGATATTATAGAGAAAGAACATACAACCATCCAAGACAAGTCCAAGAAATATGATAGGTCTATCCAACACCTGGAAGACACCATCAGGAGGCCCAATCTAAGGATAATGGGTGTAGAGGAGCACCTAGAAACAGAAGTTAATGGTCTAGGAAATTTGTTTAACAGGATCCTAGCAGAGAACTTCCCAAACATACAAAAAGAGAGGCCTATTCAGATACAAGAAGCTTTTAGAACCCCAAATAGACCAGACCAGAATAGGACATCCCACCGTCACATTATAATCCACACAGGATCAACCCAGACCAAGGAAAAGATCCTTAAAGCTGTCAAGGAGAAAAGGTTAATCACCTATAAAGGGAAACGAATTAGAATTACCTCAGATTTCTCAGCAGAGACAATCAAAGCAAGAAGAGCCTGGAATGACGTATGCCATGCCCTAAAAACAAACAACTATCAACCAAGAATACTGTACCCAGCTAAACTCTCCTTCATAACTGAAGGCCAAATAAAAACCTTCCATAGCAAAGAAAAATTGAAACAATACATCTCCACCAAACCAGCCCTGCAAAAGATTCTTAAAGATGTCCTACACATAGAAAACCAACAAGAACGCAACAAAGGCCAAGAAACTGCACCCAAACTGAGAATCCAAGAACCTTAGGAAGAACCCAGATTTCACAGCCCCCAAGAAGGTGGATAACATGGCAGGAACTCCCAAATACCTCTCAGTCCTATCTCTTCACGTTAACGGACTGAACTCTCCAATTAAGCGACATAGACTGTCTAGTTGGATTAAAAAACAAGACCCTTCTATCTGCTGCCTGCAGGAGTCACATCTTGCCCGTAAAAACAAACACATTTTCAAGGTTAAAGGCTGGAACAAAATCTACCAAGCAAACGGCCCTCATAAACAGGCGGGAGTTGCAATCCTAATATCAGATAAAATAGACTTCAAATTAAAATTCGTGAGAAGAGATAAAGAAGGTCGCTACATACTAATTAAAGGATCTCTCCTTCAGGAGGATATTACAATTCTAAATATCTATTCGCCAAACAATGGAGCACCCAAATTTATCAAAGAAACACTACTTTCCCTCAAATCCAATATAGATCCAAAGACATTAATTGTTGGGGATTTTAACACACCACTCTCCCCACTAGATAGATCAACTCGGCAAAAACTCAACAGAGAAACCGCAGATCTAAACAGCTGCATAGATCAACTAGACTTAACAGACATTTACCGAACATTTCACCCAGCAGCATCAGAATACACGTTCTTCTCAGCAGCACATGGAACGTTTTCTAAAATAGATCACATTTTAGGCCACAAAGCAAACTTGTCTAAATTCAGAAACATTGAAGTTATACCTTGCATTCTCTCTGACCACAAGGGAATAAAATTAGAACTCAACACCAAAAGCCACCAAAGAAAGTCCGGTATCACATGGAGGCTGATCAACACACAGCTGAATCATGAGTGGGTCATGGAAGAGATTAGAAAGGAAATTCAAATGTTCATGCTATTCAACAAAAATGAACACACAAATTACCAGCTCCTCTGGGACACAGCAAAGGCAGTACTCAGAGGCAAGTTTATAGCTCTGAGCTCCTACATCAACAAATTGGAGAGATCGGAAACTAACAATTTAATGACACATCTAAACCTCCTTGAAAAAGAGCAGCAAGATAAACCCCAATCCAGTAGACGGAAAGAAATAATCAAAATTAAATCAGAATTAAATGAATTAGAATCCAAAAAAACTATAGAAAGAATCAACAAAACAAAGAGTTGGTTCTTCGAAAAACTTAACAAAATTGATAGACCCTTAGCAAACCTTATCAGAAAAAGGAGAGAACACACCCAAATTAATAAACTCAGAGATGAGAATGGAAACATCACCACGGAAACAACCAAGATTCAGAACATTATAAGGGAATACTTCTCAAAACTTTATGCTAATAAGTTTGAGAACTTGACAGAAATGGACCTTTTCCTAGCAAATATTGACATGCCAAAACTAAACCAAGATGAGTTAAACCAGCTTAACAGGCCCATATCAAGCATTGAAATAGAAACAGCAATAAGAGACCTCCCAGCTAAGAAAAGTCCAGGACCAGATGGTTTTACAGCGGAATTTTACAAGGCCTTCAAAGCAGAGCTCACACCAATACTCCTCCAACTCTTCAATGAAATTGAAAGAGAAAGCTCACTACCGAACACATTCTATGAAGCCATCATAACCCTCATCCCAAAACCAGGCAGGGACTCATCAAAGAAAGAGAACTATAGATCCATTTCTTTGATGAACATTGATGCAAAACTTCTCAACAAAATTTTGGCCAATCGACTTCAACAATTCATCCAAAAAATCATACACCATGATCAAACAGGATTCATTTCAGGGATGCAAAGCTGGTTCAATATATGCAAATCAATTAATATTATTCATCACATCAACAGGAGCAAGAATAAGAACCACATGGTTATCTCAATAGATGCAGAAAAAGCATTTGACAAGATCCAACACCCCTTTATGATGAAGGTTCTGGAAAAATTAGGAATCCATGGAACATTCCTCAATACAATAAAGGCTGTATATGACAAACCTACAGCCAGCATTATACTCAATGGTGAAAAACTAAAGCCATTTCCTCTTAACTCAGGAACAAGACAAGGATGCCCACTCTCTCCACTTCTCTTCAATCTAGTATTAGAATGCCTAGCTACAGCAATAAGACAAGATGCAGACATAAAGGGGATCCAAATAGGGAAAGAAGAAATAAAACTCTCCCTCTTTGCATATGACATGATCTTGTATTTAAAGAATCCCATAGACTCCACTCCCAAATTACTCAAGCTGATTCAAAACTTTGGCAAAGTAGCAGGTTATAAAATTAACCCCCCAAAATCAATGGCTTTTCTATATGCCAACAATGAGAAAAGTGTGGCTGAAATTAGGAAAGCAACTCCATTTGTAATAGCCCCACAAAAAATAAAATACCTAGGAATTAACTTAACCAAAGAAGTGAAGGACCTCTATGATGAAAACTTTAAAATCTTGAAAAAGGAAATCAACACAGAACTTAAAAAATGGCAAAACCTCCCATGCTCCTGGATTGGCAAGATTAACATCGTGAAAATGGCAATACTTCCCAAGGCTATCTACAAATTCAATGCGATACCTATCAAAATTACACCCTCATTCTTCAAGGAAATAGAGGAGGCAATCCAAAAATTCATATGGAACAATAAAAGACCCCGAATAGCAAAAACGCTCCTCAACGGAAAGAACACTGCTGGAGGAATATCAATACCAAATTTCAAACTCTACTATAAAGCCATAGTAATCAAAACAGCTTGGTATTGGCATAAGAACAGACCTCAGGACCAATGGAATAGAATTGAAAACCCAGAAATGAACCTACAGACCTATAGCCATCTAATCTTCGATAAGGAAGCTAAAACAATAGAATGGAAGAAAGACAGCCTCTTCAGTAAATGGTGCTGGCAAAATTGGTTAACTACATGTAGAAAACTAAAGCTAGATCCTTATATATCACCCTGCACCAGAATCAACTCCAAATGGATCAAAGACCTTGAACTCAAAGCAGACACTCTGAAAACATTACAGGATGGAATAGGAGAAACCTTAGGTCTCCTTGGCTCAGGCCGAAATTTTCTGAATAGAGACCCGGAAGCACAACAAATCAAAGAAAGATTGGACAAATGGGATTGTATACGGTTGCAGAGCTTCTGCAGGGCAAATGACATAGCTAGCAAGATCAATAGAAAGCCCACCGTTTGGGAGAAGATCTTTACTAGCCATACAACGGACAAGGGTCTCATATCTAAAATATACTTGGAACTCAAAAAATTAAACCACCCAACAACAAATCCTCAAAGAAACAACTGCCCAATAAATAAGTGGGCGAAAGACTTAAAGAGAAGCTTCTCTGAAGAAGAAACAAGGATGGCCAATAGACACATGAAGAAATGTTCAACATCCCTAGCCATAAAAGAAATGCAAATCAAAACAACATTGAGATATCACCTCACTCCAGTTAGAACAGCAAAAATCAAGAACTCTAACAACAACAGATGCTGGAGGGGATGTGGACAGAAAGGAACCTTACTTCATTGTTGGTGGGAATGTAAACTTGTTCAACCACTTTGGAAAGCAGTATGGAGGTTCCTCAAAAGACTTCACATAGATCTCCCCTATGATCCAGCAATCCCACTTTTGGGCATTTACCCAAATGTTTACAAACAAGACCACACTAAAGCTACCAGCACAACTATGTTTATTGCAGCATTATTTACCATAGCTAAGTTATGGAACCAACCCAGATGCCCCTCAGTAGATGAATGGATCAAGAAAATGTGGTATATATACACAATGGAATTCTATGCCTCCATCAGAAAGAATGACATTTCCCCATTTGTTAGGAAATTGAAAGGTTTGGAAAAAATTATATTAAGTGAAGTAAGCCAGGCCCAAAGAAGCATAGGTCCCATGGTTTCCCTTATTTGCAATATCTAGTATAGGTATGAGTCAAGCGGAAAAGGTCAGATAATGTGATGTTAGGAAAATGAACCCTTAAATATGTATTTTAATGTTTTCGTTTCTTTCATGCATGTGTTTCTAACGCATTTATAAGATTATTTCTTTGTTGCTTTGTATGTCCCTCCCCCACAGTGTAACCCCCGCTTTCACTATATTTGATGTCAGTATAACATGTGGAGGAGATGGGGACAAACAAGTCGTTTAAGGATTCAGGTGGACCTGTTGCAACAATGAGAAGTACAAAATGTCATGTCAAAACCAGCTTTACAATGTCGGTGTGGGGGGGAGGGGGGTATAATTGGGTGGGGGGAGGGGGGTATAATTGGGTGGGGGGAGGGGGGAGGCGGGGAAGGGAGGTGAAGGGTAAACAAAGGAGGAGGCTGCAATGCTTGGTAAGAAATGTATGCATTATCCTGCCCATGTAATTGTAGCCCCTCTGTACAGTATGTTCTCAAATAAAATAAAATAAAAATAAAAATAAAAAGAGAAGAAACAGGAACTAAGTGACATAGGGTTGACTGTATTGGTTTATAGAATATGCAAAGTGAGAACTTCACATAAACAGAGGAAAGAGTTTCCATCCAGATATATCTTTGTCAGCTGGAGACTTGACAGGTTAAGATAAACTTAACAGATCAATGTCTCTTCATCCTAATTGGAACTGAAAAAAAACCCAGTAATAAATGTTTACCTATCTACCAGGTCAGCACAGGCTACACACAGGAACTCAGAGTCGCCTATATCATAAAACAGTGAAAAAGCTATTTACTACAGTTTGGGGAGGTCCTTTATCAATTTTATGCTATTCTAGTAATGGCTTAATCTTTTAGCTTTGCATAAAAGATTTAAAACTGCCTTTTGAATGACCATCTATTTCACAAAGATTCCAGAGTTTAAACTTTTCACCTCTGGCTGCACAGAATGAATCAGTAGTACCTGAAATTTACTAACCACTTATAAACTAGGTATATGGAATGAAAGGGTACAGAATGTAATGCAACACAGGCAGGTTTCAGCAGCTCAGCGTGACATTTAGCCAGTGATACAAATTAAACAGCTAGGTGACATGGAAAGACCTAAACGAATCTAGCAAGGTGCTTATTCTTAAACCAAACAGAAGGAAGTTTGTCAGGTGAACGAACACAGCAACACTGTTATTTCAGAGGTCAGAAGGCTTGCTGTCCAAGCACCAGCTATGTCTGTACTTTCTAACATGCTTAATGCATGATACACACCACTATGTGCACAAGTACACACACTTACACACACACACATTGAAAAACCAGTTGCTTTCATTCTAGTAATTTTTATCTTTAGATGTTCTCTCACTTATTCAGAGTATTCTGAACTGTAAGAGACTTGAAAGCTACTATATTATCTAACAGAAGAAAGAAGAAAACTAAATTCCCATATCTTGGTTCTTTCACTATATTCTCAGAAGGGGATTTCGATATATATAAACATAAACTGCAGACTGTGAGTGTCCTGTAAATGTACAAGTCATTTTTACTTTCTTTCTTTTTTTTTTGGTCGGTCGTGGGGCTTGAACTCTGGGCCTGGGCATTGTCCCTCAGCTCTTCAGCTCAAGGATAGCACTCTACCACTTGAGCTACAGCACCACTTCCATATATATACATACATATACATATACATGTATACATATACAACATATGCATGTATATACATGTTATATATTATGTATGTATATCTACATATATGTTGCATGTGTTATATACATGTATATATGTTATACATACATGGATATATGTTATATACATATATACATGCATGCATAAACGTGTGTATATGTGCATACATACATAAACATGTGTGTATATACACATATATACATGTATACACACATATATACATATACATATATTCATACATCTATATCTTCTCCTGAAGTTGCTTTTTAATCAAAAAAAATGTTTAGACTTCAATTTTGTTAATTTTTTTGAAGAACCAACTCTTTGTTTTGTTGATTCTTTCTATAGTTTTTTTGGATTCTAATTCATTTAATTCTAATTTAATTTTAATTATTTCTTTCTGTCTACTGGATTGGGGATTATCTTGCTGCTCTTTTTCAAGGAGGTTCAGATGTCTCATTAAATTGTTGGTTTCAGATCTCTCCAATTTGTTGATGTAGGAACTCAGAGCTATAAACTTGCCTCTGAGTACTGCCTTTCCTGTGTCCCAGAAGAGCTGGTAATTTGTGTGCTCATTTTTGTTGAATAGCATTAACCTGTGAATTTCCTTTCTAATCTCTTCCATGACCCACTCATGATTCAGCAGTGTGTTGTTCAACATCCATGTGTTACCGGACTTTCTTTGGTGGCTTTTGGTGTTGAGTTCTAATTTTATTCCCTTGTGGTCTGAGAGAATGCAAGGAATAACTTCAATGTTTCTGAATTTAGACAAGTTTGCTTTGTAGCCTAAAATGTGGTCTATTTTAGAAAACGTTCCATGTGCTGCTGAGAAAAACGTGTATTCTGATGCGGTTGGGTGAAATATTTGTTAGATGTCTGTTAAATCTAGTTGATCTATGCAGTTGTTTAGATCTGTGGTTTCTCTGTTGAGTGTTTGCCAAGTTGATCTATCTAGTGAGGAGAGTGGTGTGTTAAAATCCCCAACAATTAATGTCTTTGGATCTATGTGGGATTTGAGGGAAAGTAGTGTTTCTTGGATAAATTTGGGTGCTCCGTTGTTTGGCATATAGATATTTAAAATTGTAATATCCTCCTGAAGGAGAGATCCCTTAATTAGTATGTGGCAACCTTCTTTATCTCTTCTCACAAATTTTAATTTTAAGTCTATTTTATCTGATATTAGGATTGCAACTCCCGCCTGTTTATGGGGGCCGTTTGCTTGGTAGATTTTTCTCCAGCCTTTAACATTGAAAATGTGTTTGTTTTTATGGGCAAGATGTGACTCCTGAAGGCAGCAGATAGAAGGATCTTGTTTTTTAATCCAACTAGACAGTCTATGTCACTTAATTGGATCGTTAAGTCCGTTAATGTTGATAGATAGGACTGAGAGGTATTTGGGAGTTCCTGCCATGTTATCCACCTTCTTCGGGCTGCAAAAACTGGGTTCTTCCTATGGTTCTTGGACTCTCAGTTTGGGTGCAGTGTCTTGGCCTTTTTTGTGGTCTTGCTGGTTTTCTCCTCACTCCAGTTAAAATGGCAAAAATCAAGAACTCTAACAACAACAGATGCTAGAGGGGATGTGGACAGAAGCGAACCATACTGCATTGTTGGTGGGAGTGTAAGCTTGTTCAACCACTTTGAAAAGCAGTATGGAGGTTCCTCAAAAGACTTCACATAGAGCTCCCCTATGACCCAGCAATCCCACATTTGGGCATTTACCCAAATGCTCACAAACAAGACCACACTAAAGCTACCAGCACAACTATGTTTATTGCAACATTATTTACCATAGCTAAGATATGGAACCAACCCAGATGCCCCTCAGCAGAGGAATGGATCAAGAAAATGTGGTATATATACACAATGGAATTCTATGCCTCCATCGGAAAGAATGGCATTGCCCCATTTGTTAGGAAATGGAAAGACTTGGAAAAAACTTATATTAAGTGAAGTAAGCCAAGCCCAAAAAAACATAGGTCCCATGGTTTCCCTTATTTGTAATATCTAGTATATGTATGAGTGAAGCAGAAAAGGTCAGATAATATGATGTGAGGAAAATGAACCCTTAGATATGTATTTTAATGTTTTTTTCTTTCATCCATTTGTTTCTAATGCATATATAAGATTATTTCTTTGTTGCTTTGTATGTCCCTCCCCCACAGTATAAACCCTGCTTTCACTGTATTTGATGTCGGTATAGTTTGTGGAGGGGAAGGGGAAAAACAAGTTGTTTAAATAAGGATACAGGTGGACCTGTTGCAACAATGAGAAGTACAAGTCGTCATGTAGAAAACGAACTTTACAACTTGGGGGGGGGGAGAATTGGGGGGAGAGAGAGGATGGGTATGGATGGGAAAGGTAAACAAAGGAGGAGGCTACAATGATTGATAAGAAATGTACTCACTATCTTACCCATGTAATTGTAACCCCTCTGTACAGTATTTTCACAATAAAAAAATTAAAAAAAAATTTGGACTTCAAAGATTGCAGAGGCGCACCTAGGAGCTAACTGAGATATCATGAAGAAACCAGTTTTAGTGTTCCAGTGAAAAATCCAAGGCTCAGAGTCACCCAAGTGAGCCATCATAGTACAGAGAGTTTGGCCAGAGAGGAAAATTTCAGGCAGCCTGTTTAAGGAGGCAGATTTGAGCATACACCAGTGACCGAGGTGGCAGTGGCTGTGGCTGCCAACATAACAGTAGACCGAGCCTGAGGAAAAGGTGACAGAAACAGAGTGCAAGCAGCTTCTATTCACTACCAGTCTGAATTTACCAGGAGCAAAAATCTTCATCCTGCTGACCACAGATGGACGCAGATCACAGATAGCCTGAAAAACCAAGGGAAGGTAAGTACCCAAAAAGGCATTCCCATTCCTTCTCACAAAACAGAGTTTGGAAGGTAGCTCTTCCCCTATCATCCCAGAAGAATGTCATCTTTCATATTGGCAAAGACGGAGCCAGGGCAGCCAGTAGATACCTCAGGCCTTAGAATTAGACACTGCTGAGCCATTCAACAGTGCAAAGCAACCCAACCACTGGCACTCAGCTCCATACTGGGGAAAGTTGACCTTTCCAGATGGGGGAAGGACCATCCAAGGCAGGGCAACTTTCTTCACAGAGTAAACAGAGCCAGAGGTGGCCCCACCCTCTGCGGCATGGCAGCAGCAGCTCTCCATGCTGCAGGATGTTAAAAATAAATAAATTCAAAACTGGAGAGTAAGAGAAAAGTCCAGGACTAGATGCATTCACAGCTGAATTCTACAAGGCCTTTGAAGCAGAACTCAATTGATACTACTCCAACTCTTCAATGCAAATGAAAGTTCACTACTAATCTCATTCTAGGAAGCCTGCACAACCCTCATCCTCAAAACAGACAGGGAATCATCAAAGAAACAGAACTCAAGACCCATTTCTCAGATGACCATTAATGCAAAACTACAAAATCCTGGCCAATCAACTTCAACAATTCATCAAAAAAATCATACACTATGATCAAACAGGATTCATTCCATGGATGCAAAGTTGGTTCAATATACACAAAACAATAAATGTAATACATCACATCAACAGGAGCAAGGATAAGAATTACATAGTAATCTCAATAGATGCAGAAAAAAGATTTGACAAGATCCAACACCACTTTATTAAGAAAGCTCTGCAGAAACTAGGAATCCATGGAATGAACATTCCTCAATATAAGAAAAGCTGTGTATGACAAACTTACATTATAACTTATACTATAACTAGTATTATACTTAATGGCAAAAGTAAAGCCATTTCCTCAAATTTCAGGAAGGAGACAGATTGTCCACTCTCTCCATTCCTCTTCAGTATAATATTAGAATACCTAGCTAGAACAATAAAACAAGATGCAAACTTTAAGGGGATCTAAATAGAAAAACTCTTCCTCTTAGTAGATGACATGATCTTGTATTTAAATAATCCCCTAGACTCCACCCTCAAGTTATTCGAGCTGATCTGAAACTTTGGCAAAATGGAAAGGTATATAAATTAACCCTCAAAATTCCGTGGCTTTTCTGTATGCCAACAATGAGAGTAACCCTATATCCTCAAATAGTTATACTTTCTTTCTGTTAAAGCAATCAAACTCCTCTCATTGCTCTTTTGGAAACATGTATATATTTCCGTAGTCAGTCTACCATGAACACTACAAGTTACTTCTACTGAATTATAACTCTCTACATACGGAGCAATATTTTTCCATCTCTCCATTCCCATTCCTAACTTCTATTTCTTATAAAATCACTGTTCTATTCTCAATTTCTGAACATTTAAGTCCTACCACGAGTGAGATTATGCAGCATTTGCTTTTTTGTTCTTGCCTTACCTCACTTAACATGATTTCCAAAGGTCACAGTAATGTCAGCATCAAAGGCCAACACTGTTCCAACCACAATAGAAAACAGTTCTATTCGACGTTCTAAGTAGGTGAGTGACTAGTGTCCCTCCATAGAAAACAGTCACAGCTTCTGGTTCTAAACCTTTGAAAGGCAACTGTAGCCAGAGAATAGGATGAATTAAGCAGTTAATAAAATTTAAAATCCCTACCTAAGTCCTAAGTAACATATTAACCTCAGATTCCTAATTAGAAAATGCATGGCTTGCAATAAAAGCATTTGCTATTAATGAATGTAAATTAATGCAACCAGTTTAATAATGTTTAACTATTGAAACTAATATTGAAACATTTGTTTGCCCTCTTTCTTCACAAGTTAATAAAAAACCAAGTAAATTAGAGCACTGTGACATATCTCAATTGAAGAAAGAAAATCCTTCCTTTTAGAATGACGGATTAATGAAACGAATTAAAATCAACCTCAAAGAAATTATGAGTGAAGGGGCTGGGAAGGTGGCTCAGTGGTAGAGCACTTGCCTTGCATTCATGAGGCCCTGTGTTCGATTCCTCAGCACCACATAAGCAAAAAGAAAAAAGCCGGAAGTGGCACTGTGGCTCAAGTGGTAGAGCAGTAGCCTTGAGCTGAAGAGTTGAGGGACAGCGTCCAGGCCCAGAGTTCAGGTCCCATGACCGGACCCTCTCCTCCCCCCCAAAAGAAATTATGAGTGAAAACTATTGTCTACACTACTCTAGAAGACAAAGCCAATTTCAGTGTAGAACTTTTCTGGCATACAAGAAATTCTTACAGTCTCACTGAATTATTTCACTACTATAATATCCTAGGTGTTACATATAGAAGGCACATAGGATGCGTATACAAATAAGAGATGGTGTTAATAGTCCTGTAGTTAGACTTTTCTTCATGTATCCCATTTCAAACACATCTATCCTCAAAACCTTACCCATGGCTGCACATTGGTGGATATCCATAAAGTAGGCAAATAGCTCTCAAGAAAATTCCACAGCAAGGTCAGACTATGCTCAAGAAAACTCTTAAAACTCATTTTAATAATATTTTGTTTCATTTCTCCTCAGTACTATTTCCAAGTTCCTTCCAAAATTTTCCCTTGTCCTTTGATTGTCACCTAATTAAAACTATTAGTTAATGCACCTAATTCTACGTTTACGAGCCTATAATCATAAATTTAGAAGAGATGTTATAGATGTTCAATACATTTTCCTAAAATTGAACTACACACTATGGAAGCAATAATATCAGGGAAATCTCTAATCTTTTGCCAACCTAATTACTTCCTCAATGTTCTAGTGTCAGACTATTTTGAAAGAGCTATATAATCCATTCCCTGAGAGCTTCTATCTACTGATTGAATCTTGCCATTTGAAGCATATATCGTGTTCTATAACTTTGTTTTCCTAGAGTTTCAGAAAACATAAAATTTTAGCTTCGTTTCCTATAGCACAATAGGAAATTTCTTCCTATCTTGATTTCATTCCTCTGAATATTCTGAGACAACCTTATACTTCTTCACTAAAAGCTATTGTTGGGTTGAACCTGATGCCATCCCTTTCACCTATTAGACTCATTTTTGTAACTTGAGTGCACATTTACTGTATGGGTAAGCCCAGGATATTTTTGATACTTGGTGCTAAGTAAAATTATTCTGCTCCACAGTGAGTGAGATAGTTAACAGTTCTAAATAGAGAATATAACATTTACCTCTACAAAATTTAGTCATTTCATCCTGTTCAAATTTCTTGAAATTCAAATTCCGTAATCCAGCATTAAAAATATAAGTAAGTCACTATTTAAACTTACGGAGTTAGATTTGCATAAATAGGTAAAACATTCGTGTGTGTGTGTGTGTGTGTGTGTGTGTGTGTGTGTGTGTGTTTTAGAAAACATTGGTTTTCTGTGGTTTTTGCCTTTTCTAAAAGTCCATTATATATGTCTAAAAATACTATTTTTAAAAATACAATAATAAGTAGCTTTCAACTGCTATGGATCTTAATATTAAGACTCTATTAGCCTTTGAAATTCTAAATTTAGTCACATATTGTTAATCTAACAAAACTATGTACACCTTCTTTGGAATTAATCTATGAATTAGCAGAGTATGTCAACATATATAGAAATAAAATTAGTTCTATTATTAACTTCATCATGTAAATCATATTAATGATTACAATGTCATGTTCAATTTCAGAAGACACATATGATTTTTGGTAAGATTCTAGAAGTCGTTGATAAATACTCAACAACCAGCATAAAGTCTTCATGCTCTGTGCCAAGCAAGTAAGGTCTAGTTAAAGTGTGATGGGAAGAGTCAGAGTACAATATATCCTAAAGCCATCCACAGCAATTCAGAGCCAGTAAGTCCCCCAAGATTATTCATTTTTTTTGGTGGGGGGAATCCGGTCATGGGGCCTGAACTCTAGGCCTGGGCACGGTCCCTCAGCTCTTCAGCTCAAAGCTAGCACTCTACCACTTGAGCCACAGCGCCACTTCTGTCTTTTTTCTTTTTGCTTATGTAGTGCTGAGGAATCGAACCCAGGGCCTCATGCATGCAAGGCAAGTGCTCTACCACTGAGCCACCTTCCCAGCCCAAGAATATTCATTTTTTATGTCTTAAAAATAACCTGAATTTCAATGGCTTTGCAGTATCCCACTGTATTTGATTTCAACTAGAATTTATGCCTGAAAACTCTTAACTTCTAATGTTAAAACATGTTAGTTTTATGTACCCAAACATTTTCTTAGTGCTCCAAATGAGGAGTTCTGGTCCTCTGACCTACCCCATGAAAAACATTGTGTGGTCAAATAAGCAGAAAATCTATTCCTTTTGGGTATCTATAATCCTCTTTGTCTATAATCCTCATTAGCTTTCTGTTTAAGATGGGTAGAACATTCCTTAACTCACCTAACCATATTAACTTTCCACAGGCTACCCTCAACATTTATTAACATTTCACTGACCTACAGAAACGTGGGGAAATTTTTACTTCTTTTCTTTAGTTATACATTTATCCCAGTAATATTCCATAGAGCTTTGTATTTCGTATTTTAAATTTGTCCAGATTTGTGAAGAAATCCCTCCTATTCCTTTAAGACCCTCTAAAGGTTAGATGCACATACTATTTCTTTTCTAAAAGAAGTTGGCAATATAGGTGGGAAAAAGAAAGTTTAGTGATAATCCTTATCATCTGAGACACTGAAGATCTTTAATTACTTGGATCTTTCTAACATATTCAGAGAGACTCAGAAAAGACATCAAAACGAAGAGGAGTCACCAATACTTTCTGGAAGTCCCTTAAAAGCACTAAAACCCTCATTTCTGTTTGGCTAAGAAAAATTCCCTTTCTCATTACCTAAAATGCTTGACCAACCTTACCTCTCTGAAATGAGGTTCCCCCCCCCTTTTATTAAAAAAAAAACAGTCTGTTACAGATTATTTTGTTTTATTATTTGTAGTTTTTTCCTAGCTGTTCTGAAAGAAAAGGAATTTCTAAAACCATAGAGAGCTAATGCTATTTTTTCAGAAGTACACAGCAAAGAAAAATGAGTTTATAAATAAAAAAAATGTTTTGACAGGACATGTAACTTCAAATTCCAGACTTGTTTAGAGCTTGTACAAAGTTTTTGATAGACTGATAGAATCAAAAGATGGTAAAATTCTTTAAATGACTCTATGTGTGAAAGGATCCATTTGAGAAAATAATCATAGGTTAGCTGAAGAGGGGGGGAAGGAACAAATATCGAGAGTTCTTTTGGACTTTACCCTGAAGCAAGCCAAGTAAAACGAAATGTTTAATGAAATCTGTCTAAATCCAACCAACACATGCAGAAAAATGCCAAGAGGTCACTCACCCGGAGATACTACTAATGGTGGGACAAGTAAAGCAAAGGATGGACTTAATTCTGGGGTGATTTGAATCATAGCCACAATTAAAGCTTCAGTACCATGTCAAATACATTTCAACACTTTAAAATCCTTTGCTTGCATAAAGGTTTTCAAGTCAACTAATGACTAATGACTACGTGGAACAAAAGCAATGTATGAGAATTGCAATTATCACCACAACAAAGGAAAGAAAGCATAGGTGATATTAATGACCCACTGTACAGAACTCACATTAATTTATCTCCATGAGTAAATGAAATAACTCCTTAAATGTGACTCCCTGCCAACATTCAAGCTCAATGCAATCGATCTTTCACACTGTAACCAGGGGAACCTTACAAACCTCATCATGGTTATTTCCCTACCTAAATAATGTCACTAGCATCCTGCTTCTCCAGAACTAAACTACAAATCACTGGTTTAACCTGAAAATCCTTCCCAGTTTCCCTTTGTCCCACCCTCTTCAGCTACATCATTTGCCCTAACTTCTCCATCCTCACCCCATTTCCACAATTTATCCAGAGCTCCACACATAATACACTTCTTAAATTTTTCATACCTGAACCATTTCATCAGCTTTCTCTCTTCTTGGATTGCCTTCCCTTCATTGCATCCCTTAGGAAATGATCTGTTGATCAAATTTATGTTCAAAGATCATTATCTCTTTAGAGGTCTTCTTTGCTCCCCTAGGTCAAATTAATGTTGATCTTCTTGTACCCACAGGAACCCCTTACAATAGATAATAAATTCTAACACATTAACATTATTAAGAAATGATTTTCTAGACATAGTTTTACTCAATTAAATCCTAACAATAACCTCATGAGGCTGGTACTATGATTATTATAATCAATTTTCAAATAAGACAGTCTGAGATATACAGACACTGAGTGTTCTAGATGAGGTCATTCAAGCATTCGCTGACAAACACAAATTTGGATACAGTTGGTCTGTCCCATTTAAAGATTATCCCACAGTTCCATCGCTTGAGGTTCTCCTGGGATCAAGCTAAAAAGAGAATCCAGGGCTTTGTTTGACTAGAGGTTCCATGAGGCAGGAGTCAACTTCCATAGGAAGCCTCAAAATCAGGGGGAAAAAGCAGATCCATGTTCTAAAATGGGCGATTAAGTCAAGCAAACCAAAGAGATAAGATTTCACAAGCCCTCAAATAAAGAGCAAATACAAATGTCAGAAACTGGGCTCTGAAATAAATAAAAAGTGAGAATAAGTCTGGTTCCATAAGCAGGGTAATTTCTAACTCCTTATGTCCTGAAAAATGAGTTAGGAGAAGTTCTCCCTTAGAGGAAGTAGAAATAAATCTATCCATGTGCTTCAAAGTGTCAGGAAACTATAAACTCCCCCTTCAAAGCTTCTTCACTTCCCTGTTCAGGATAGAGGAGGTCAAATTTTGAACAGCTCCTCACTGGCCTGGGCAAGGTTCTCTCCCATCTGAACAGCACATTCCCCATACAGCAAAACAAGAACCACAGTCATTTATTTATAAATCATAGACTACTCAATTTTAAGATTTCTGTGCATGATGCTGGAATTAACTTCTTGTAATTGCTAAACAAGCACTCAATACTGAGCCAAGTCCCTAGCCCTCATTTATAACTTTTATCAGCTTGCTATTTGTCTTAATTGGCACTGCATTTCAGGTCAAATTTCACCAAATTTCTTCAGCAATATCCTTGTTCCCTCTGGCACCCTATTCTGCAAATTGCATTTTTCTTCACAGATTTAGTGGAAAAGGAACACATTTTTTAGGACCCTACTCAAATGCATTTTTCTTCATGAATTGTTACTTTTTCAACTTTACTGAAAGTAAGCTGATTCTCTCAAATTCCTATACACATTCTTTGTACCAATTAAAGGTATTCTCTGTATTTTTCATGTCAATAGCCATGATTGATGATTCTATTCCCAGTGCAACTACCACTAATACTAGAATCTATCTCTTTTTTTCCTGCGCTAGAACTGAGTTTCAACTCATGGCTTGGAATTCTCAAGTTCTCAGTTGACCATACCTTCACTTCCAACATTTTTCTGATTAGTTGAAGGTAAGAATCTCACTGATTTTCCTACTCCAAACCCCTCTTGAGCAGCTAAGCTTATACATGTGAGCCCCCAGAGCCTGGGTTCACTTCTTAAGAATATGCTATGGGGGCTGGGACGGTGGCTCAGTGGTAGAGCGCTTGCCTTCCATGCATGAGGCGCTGGATTCGACTCCTAAGCACCACATAAGCAAAAAGAAAAAAGCTGGAAGTGGTGCTGTGGCTCAAATGGTAGAGCACTAGCCTTGAGCTGAAGAGCTGAGGGACAGCAATCCAGGCCCCAAGTTCAGGCCCCACAATCAGAACACCCCCCATCCCCCCAAAAAAAGAATGTGCTATGTGCCTTTACATATAGTCACTTATTCAGCAACCTGAAATGCAGTTGTTGTTTCATGTCAGTAAATAAGAATAACTTTGAAAAACTATGAAATAATCTTTTGCTGAAAAGACATATTCTTTTTTTTTGGGGGGGGGGTCCGGTCATGGGCCTGAACTCTGGGCCTGGACGCTGTCCCTTAGCTCTTCAGGTCAAGGCTAGCGCTCTACCACTTGAGCCACAGCTCCACTTCAAGCCTTTTTCTTTTTGCTTATGTGGTGCTGAGGAATTGAGCCCAAGGCCTCAAGCATGCAAGGCAAGCGCTCTACCACTGAGCCACCTTCCCAGGCCTGAAAAGTCATATTCTTATCCTTATTTTATAAACAAGAAAACTAAGATACTAAATTATTGACAATCTTGTCAAGTTGACACAGCAGTTAGCCGTAGAGATGTGAAGTGACTCCAGGCCTGATTTCTACATACAGTTATACTTACTGTGTGCTGACTCACTTTTCTTGTCTCCATGTAATAAGGCTAATATCATGTGAACATGGACTGAAAGCAGAACAAATTATAATCAGTAGAAAATGAGTCTCTCTTCTAAGCTGAGGCATTTTAGAGTACAACCCTGGAAACCACAAAAGAAAGAGCCTGGATCTAAAAAACACATTACACAATGCAGATGTGTTTTACATCAGACCTTCAGAAAGCAAAAGACAAACCAGCGATGATCCCTTAGTTCTCTAATTTGTTTTTCTTGTTGTCAATGCTGCTATAATAGAGACTCTCAAACCTAGTTTCTCAACTCTAACTCTACTCCAACTTCTCATTCAACATTTCAGAGTATTTTTCAGCTAACACAGGCAGAAGAAAGAAGAGAAGGAAATGAATACAGTAAAGGCTACTAGCTTCTTCACATGGAAATAAAACAACAGTGAAGCAATCAGATAGAATATGTGAGGAACTCATGGAGAACCTCACAAATCCTATAGTACCTCAAGTGTAATCTCAGATTCCACAAGATCATCTCAGAGTAAGAGAAGAGGACTGAATGCAAACAAGTTATGCAGTTGTCTTACTCCAACAAAAATCTTTTCTAGTCTTTCTACCTATACTACATTTACATATTAGTTTCATTTCCTGTGTATCAGGAAATCTTGTCTAACATTGGAATACAGAGACTAACATTGGAATACAGACTCTAACATTGGAATACAGGAGTCAGAATAGCTTTTAGAAACAGCACAAATTCATTCATGGACTTCTTTATTTCAGTTTCTATAATAGTAGGCATTATCCTCTCTACTGCCTTTCCTATGCATTGGTCATAATAGATACACTCTTTCCAATACTATTAAATTTAGAAATATTAAATGTGTTTTCCTCCCTCCAAGCAAATTCACCATAGCAATTTACACTACTCACAAAAACCCAAATATATACACATTAGTTAATGGCAGTATTTCTCACAATGGTGAAAAACTAGAAACCTCAGTGTTCCACACTAGTTATATTATTGTATTTTCTATAAAAGATTATTTCATAGTGTTTTTAAAGTGATTCTTCTTTACAGACATGAGACAACCACATTTCAGGCTTGTGAGTAAAATTGTAAATTACAAACATCTGTATTTTGATTCTATTTATGTGTGTGTTTGTATATATGTCTGAGGACTATTTTGTGTATGGAAATAAAGAAGGCATAAAAATCTACTTCAGAATTTTAACAGTTCTTTATTATTGATAGGTTTTGAGATGCACTTCACTTCTATACACTTCTGTGTTGCTTCTGTTTTAAATGTTCATATATCTTTGTGTATATATATATATATATATATATATATAAAGGATTTTATATATATATATATATATATATATATATATATATATATATATATATATATATATATATATATAGGATTAGAGATATAGCTTAATGACAGTGCTTATCTACCATGCTTAAGATACCAGGTTCAATATCCACTAGCACAAAAATCACAAATGTAATACAGATTCATATTGGGAAAATGTTTAAGCTGTATCTTAACTGCCACTTTCCAGCACACCAAAATTTCATTCAATGGATACACTAAGTGAAATAAACTAAGGTTAGCAATTTAGTTTACAGAGATCATTTCTACCTAGTTTCTATAATCAGAATGTTGCCTGTTATTACTCAATCTATGATGAAAATAATGAGGTTTCAAAAGTACATTCAGAGTTAATTCTTTCACTTCAGATTTCAACATTAAACCATCAAGGTAGATTCTACATATAGACCATAATTCCAATGAAATCTTGGGTAAAAATCTTGTTGCAGAATGAGTTCCTAAGTGATAATGGTTTTCTCTTTCTGACCACATTTCCAATTTATGAAGTCATAAATGTAACAGTACCAGAAATCTTACTGGCTGTCAAATAAAGAAAAAATAAGAGAGGCTCTAAACTATATTTGTTAACACACCAAGCAGTATATCAGACAAGATATTGTAAAATAAGATCTATACTTTAAGCCTCTTTTACCAGTTAAAGGATTTTTTTCAAATAAGAAAGTAATAGACAAAATACACCATCAAGTTTTCTATTTTAAAATCTAACCACCAGAATTTACCAACTAAGATTGAAAAATAGGAGAATAAACAGGAAAAGGTTCTAAAATCCTATTGGAACAATAACCTGTGATATCACGGGTTATTCCACCAGAGTATGAATGAAGTTTGATTTTAGGGCTAGCCCATCCATTAAACAGATGCTACATTAAACTTAAAGTTGCTTAATAACAAAGTATTTGTGTCATTGGCTATTCTGGTTAAATACACACTATGTTCATTATGGTTAAAACAATAAATATTAATTTGTACTTTAAGTCATAGTTCAGTTGGTTGCATAGCTATTCAGGAAAGCTCTCATTCATCTAAATGGTGACTTACAGAGACAGGATTCTTCCATATTGCAGTTTAACATTTGGAATATGTAGTTTCCAAGGTTGCCACAGAACAGATGCTGGGGAATAAAATACAGGATTTTATGGATTGAGCTGGAAATTGCATATACCATTTACAACTATGTGCTGTTGTCTAGAATTTAACCATATTATTTTACCTTGCTCCAAGAAAGGATTGAAAATATAGTTTATGTACCTAGGAAGACAAAATGGATTTGTGAACATGAGGAATGCTGCTGTAGTTTGATGTTAACTGTTCTTTTTATCTTTGTAGAACATATTAGATACTATGGTAATTTCTTTCCTTTTCTGTATGCCTCAAACTCATGTGGCAAAGGAACACTCACTGCTCTAAAGTATAGACCTAAAAGTTATCTCCAGCTTCTCCCTTTCCTCAGTGCTCCCACAGTCATCAACATTCCCGTGGCTCATTTTTTTCAGCCTATTCCTTTATCACCAGCACCACCAGCTCACGTGTTCAACTAGCCTCTCCTGGAAAGAAATCTCTGCCTCCACTCTGACCTCAACCACAATTTTCCCACCCCATCCATTGTCACTTCCACCAATGCAGAAACAATAACAAATCTTTCTTATCCTAAGACATATTACCACTCTCCTTACCTTTACACTTCAGTAGGTTTACTTCAGGCTCTATAAACTGAGACAACTAACTTTTTGATCCTTTTGCTCAATATTATAGTTTAACCAGTTGTATTATATTCTGACTCCAGGACGTCTTTACTGTCTATATTTTGCTGCACCCTACTTTCCAGACTCTTGTTCTCTATTACTTAAACATATGCTTCTGTGGCAGAAAAACAAACATTTTATTCTGCTGAAAATTTTCAGACTATTTTCTTCTAGTTTCAGGGAATAACCAATAAATTCTCATCATCTAAATCACCTATCTCCATAATGGCACATCAGAATTTCTTGATCCTAACTGTAAGTTGGTACTTACTGTTGAGCCTTCCTCTATGGTCACATTCTCCTTATTCTCCCCAACTTCTAGTAACTACAATTCTATTCTCAACTATGACATCAGCTTGGATAAGGTGGGGAAGTGAGGGTGGGGACGTTTTTTCTTTTCATCTTCTCATGACAGTTAACATGATATACTGAGTTTTATTTTAGAAAGGTATATTGTTTTGACTAATAAACCAAAATTAATAAAAAGATAATAATGATAATAACAGTGATTTGAAGAACAAAACTAAAAAATCAGTGGCTTGACAAAAGTTTGTTTCTTCTCTCCTAAAGTCCAAATTAGGTATTCATGATAGTCAAGCAGCTCTTCTCTTGATGTAGGAATACAGATTCTGCCACGGATTCTGCTTAACTTTGATATTTGGCTTCCAGTGTCACTAGTGCAAGAAGAGAAAGGATAATGATTAGGAGAGTTTTGTAGATGAGGCCTGAAAATAGCACATATCATGGGACTGACAATATTACATGGCTAGAACTCTTTTACATGGCTACACATAAAAATCAAAGTAAGGTGTGAACTCAAAGGATACTGGATCTGAAAAATAGCTTTCCTTTAACTATTTTCCTATCACTCCAGCTCCTTCCTCCTCTGCATATTTCTAGTATTTTCTAGAACCTTCCTGATATGCTGCATCAAACTCTGAACTGGACTCTGTTAAATATCTCACAATATCTCCTACAACTACAAAACTGCTCTGCACACTAAATGAGTTCCTTACATATGGACTAAGGAGACAAACAATAATCTCTTAGGAGCTATTAAAGTATATATAGGCATTTCTTCATATTCTAAGTGGTCCCAGACTTCTAGAAATAGAGAGTTTGGCTCTACACATTTTATTATTCCTTTCCTTGCCATATAGATATACACTTGCAATATTTTAAAATATGAAATGCTTTAGCAATTTGTTTGTCATCCTTATACAGGAGACATGCTAATCTCTGCATCATTTTGATCTTAGTATACAGTATATGTTGCTGTAGCAAGTAGTTGATATTGCTTTCTATTGCCTTCAGCATGTTGATGCTCTAGTCAGCCCTTCTTTACTGTTTCTACAATATGCAGCAATGGATTCTACAACATATACAATCAAATAAATACAATCTCTAACAAATGTAATTATTCCATATTATATATTACATTGTTATATATTAATGTAATTACTAACATATATTTGATTATAGTTTACAAGAGAATAAATAAATGCGAAATTGTTCATGCTGTGGCCCCTGGGAGCACTTGTTCACTTTGCTGATGCCCATCCCTAAAATAATATAAACTTGTCTTCTTTCCTCTCTTCCTACCATTACCATGTGTTCATTGAAGAGTATTTAATAAATGAAGTCATCTAAGAATTCTAACCAAATCTACAATTTTATCAGCAATTCACCTTTATATTATCCCAATAAATCAAGACAGAAAGAGATGAAGAAGAAGAAATTAGAGAGCTAAAGAAGTCTTAAAAGTGTGGTGGATATTAAAGCAGATAGTTGTGACAGAGCTATGATAGACTTTTCAATAGCATCCTAGTTAAACCATGACAAGTCTATACATCCCAAGAATTTCATAATGCCTCTTCTTTAAACACAACATAAATATGGAAACATACATATAATTGCATCAAATCAACTTCATGAAGAAATAATATGGCTTGTCAGAGGTGTCTATCTGAATAGCATTGAATAGAGGCACAAATCTATTTCTAAAAGGAAACTAGAAGAATAATTCATGTATTTTTTAAACAAAAGTGGTAACAATTTCCATGATAAAGGGAAAAATACTTCAAATATTTCCAAGAATATTAAAGTCCATGGGCTCAGTCAAAATTTCTATGTACCAAAATCAATATCATTGTATAAGATAATGTTTGTAGAAGTTGTCATTTTAATTGACTTCTGTTCCCTTGGCCATTATTTTTATCATCACAGTGATTAAGGTGCTTTGAACTAAATGTTAATTCAATGTAGTCTGAAATGAAGCAGAACAAAATTTCTTTAAGCCACACTGACCGCTAGAGACACAAGATTATAAATATGCTGGAGTAAAATAAAAATGCATCTCAACAACATCAACATGAGTAAAATGGGTTTATATTTTGTCACAAGTAAGCACAATAAACTGAACTGTATGTAATACTCCACTAAATATACAGCATTGCAAGTTATTAAAATTTCACTGCAAAGACAAAAAGACAGAGGCAAAGAGAAATAATCTAGACCAAAAAAGACTTTGCAACAACTGAAAATGCCCAACTTTGCAAACAATTGAAATGTATGTACCGATTCAAGCCAGCCCAGGCAGGAAAGACCGTGAGACTCCTATCTCCAATAACCACCAGAAAACTGGAAAAGGTGCTGTAGCTCAAGTGGTAGAGCGCTCACCTTGAGCTGAAGAGCTGAGGGACAGCACCCAGGCCCAGATTTTAAGCCCCACGACTGACCAAAAAAAACAAAAACAAAAAACTATTTTCCAATTTGAAAAGCAACAACAAAATCAAAAAGAAATCTACATTAAATTTACCTTTTAAAAATCCTCTATTAGCCAGGTGCTGGTGGCTCTTGTCTGTAATCCTAGCTACGTCTGTAATCCTAGCTACTCAGGAGGCTGAGATCTGAGATTCATGGTTCAAAACCAGTCCAGACAGGAAAGTCTGTGATACTCTTATCTCCAATTAACCACCAGAGAACCAAAGTGGTGCTGTGGTTCAACTGATAGAGCACTAGCCTTGAGCTGAAAAGCTCAAGGACAGCATCCAAGCCCAGAGTTCAAGACTCATGACCAAAAAAAAATCCTCTATTATTATATAATTAAACTGGTTCATAGAGTACATCACTGGTAAAGATGGTTATATTTGGTGTTGAATGTCACTGTAACAAAGGATAACAAAGTGAGCAGCTTGCAGCACACACACAGAAAAATGAACACTCTCACAGTTTTGGAGATTAGAAGGCTGAAGTCAAAGGTGTCAGCAGAACTTTGCTCCTCCTGCTTATTTCTAGCTTTTGTGGTGGCCATGAACTTTTCACATTCCTTGTCTTGCACTTTACCACTCTGATATCTTCTTCTAGTATCTTCTCTCTGCATGTATCACTTTATTTGTCTCTTTCCTTTTAAGGATGCTGATCATTTCTGATAAATGTACCACTCTACTCTCATGTTAATTTTAAGTAATACTACTTCCAAAGAAGGACATAGTCTGAGATACTAGGTTAGCACTTTATCATACTTTTGAGAAGCATACATTTAAAAATGATGATATCAGGCAGGCACTGGTGGCTCACACCTGTAATCCTGGCTACTCAAGGGGCTGATATCTGAGGATCATGGTTCAAAGCCAGCATGAGCAGGAAAGCCTGTGAGATTTTAATTTCCAATTAACTACCGGAATTGGTGCTATGTGCCGGAACTAGCCGGCAACGAAAGGAACTCCTGATTTAGGGGGCGAGGACGGAAAAATAAAGACATAAGACAAAGGATGGGGTTGGGAGGTCTGCAGCTCAAGACTGCAGCCCCGTTTATTTTTAACTCTCCTTATTTATACTATTAGAAGTCAAGAGGTAACCTAAGGTCACCATAGTGCAGAAAAGCAAGAAAAGTCTTTAATAAAAACAAGGGTGCAGAAAGAAACAAGACAAGGTCAACTGATAGAAAGTAAAGAAAATTCTACAGACATAGCAAGGCAAACCCGGACACCTGGTGTTATTCATGAAAGCCAGGTCCTTGTATGTGCCTTCAAGTGAGCACAAGGGTCAAGATGACCTTGGAGTTTTACTGTCGGCTCCCAACAGCTATGGGTCCAAATGATGTAGTGCTAGCCTCAAGTAAAATAATCTCAGGGAAAGCACCCAGGTCCTACGTTAAAGCCCAAGACCAGCAAAACTAATGATGATACCTATCACTGATTATGGGAAAATACATGTGCAGAGAAACCTGACAGATCTACTCTAATAACAACAGAGGCTGGAGGGGATGTGGACAGAAGGGAACCTTACTACATTTTTGGTGGGGGTGTAAACTTGTTCAACCACTTTGGAAAGCAGTATGGAGGTTCCTCAAAAGACTCCACATAGAGCTCCCCTATGACCCAGCAATCCCACTTTTGGGCATTTACCCAAATATTTACAAACAAGACCACACTAAAGCTACCAGCACGACTATGTTTATTGCAGCATTATTTACCATAGCTGACATATGGAACAAACCCAGATGCCTCTCAGTAGATGAATAGATCAAGAAAATGCGGTGTATATATACACAATGGAATTCTATGCCTCCATCAGAAACAATGACATTGCCCAATTTGTTAGGAAATGGAAAGACTTGGAAAAAATTATATTAAGTGAAGTAAGCCAAGCCCAAAGAAACATAGGTTCCATGGTTTACCTTATTTCCAATATCTAGTATATGTATGAGTCAAGCAGAAAAGGTCAGATAAGGTGATGTTAGGAAAATGAACCCTAAGATATGTATTCAAATTTTTTTCTTTCATGTGATTGTTACTAACACATTCATAAGATTATTTCTTTGTTGCTTTGTATGTCCGTCCCCCACAGTATAATCCCTGCTTTCACTGTATTTGCTGTTGGTATAATTAGTGGAGGGGAAGGGGAAAAACAAATCATTTAAATAGGGATACAGGTGGACCCATTGCAACAATGAGATGTACAAGTCGTTATGTCGAAAACGAACTTTACAACTTTGGTGGGGGGGCAGCGTGGGGAGGATTGCGGGGGCGGGAGGAGGATGGGAAGGGCTGGGAAGGGGAAACAAAGGAGGAGGCTACAATGCTTGATAAGAAATGTACTCATTAATTGTAACCCTTCTGTACAATATTTTCACAATAAAAAAAAGAAGAAAAAAGAAACCTGACAGTTCTAAAATAGGAAACAATTTGGGCATGATGGCACTCACCTGAAATCCCAACTCTGGAGGTAGAGGCAGGAAGATGAAGACCCATAGACCAGCCTGTTATTAGTAGTTGGACATCATCAATAATACAGATAATAACAGATTCTAGTATGGATGTGAGTGAATAGTAACTCTAGTACAATGTTAGTAAGAGTGTAAACTTTTTCAACTACACTGGAAAACAATATGGAAGATCCTCAAAGAACTACAGTAAAATCCAGCAATTCTATTCTTAAAGATTACAAACTAGGATACAGTAAAGTCACTTGCACAACCATGTTTATTGCAGCACTGTTCACCACAGCCAAGGTATGGAATCAGCCCAGGTGGCCCTCAATAGATGAATGGGTAAAGAAATTTATATAACTAAATTTTACTTATCCTTTAGAAAGAATAATATTGTATCATTTGCAAAAAAATGGAAAGACCTAGAAAATATCATACTAAAAGAAATCAGGCTCAGGGAGTCAAAGATGTATGTTTTCTCTCATATATGAAAGCTAGAATTCATTTATAAATATAAGTAAACATCTTCAATGTTATGCAAATATACACAAATGTATCAGCCAAAATCTGGTAGAATCAGGAATGAACTCAGAGTGTAATTGCTAAGAAAGGCTGACTCACAGTCCAACAAAATAAACAACAGGAAACGAGTATTCAAAAGTGAAAAGGATCAAAGAAAGGGAGCTAGACAAATGAAGAACAGGGAAGAATGCAGTCATAAAATTCAATGTTTATCTTACAAAACTGAGAAAGGGGTGAAATTGGGAGGGATGGGGGAAATGATGAAATGGATAATATTAATCAAGATGCATTGTACTCATATATTGCTTTGTTGAACGGCAATTCCTTAACACAACTACTTTAACATACTAAAAATACACTAAAAATAAAATATAAAATAAACATAAACATAAAAAGAAAAGTAATGTCATTTGTCAAAGTGGCATTTATAGGACAGAATCTATGTACTGAGTTTATCTCTTGCAGAGAGTAGAGTTGCACTACAATGTATTACAATAAAAATTATAACACTTAAGGTTGGTCAAGTGGCTTAAACCAGCTCCTTAAATATTGCTAGTGAAGGTGGATATGGCCCAAGGTAGATATGTTCCTGTGTAGTACAGACTGGGATCCAGAACCAGTGCTTTTTGAAGTCCTGTAGTTAATAATAATGAAGAAACTCAAGTTCACATTCTAACCTAAAAAAAAAATCAGTATTTTTATTTTCCCCTTAAGTCTGGTGACGAGAAGGAAACATAAAAACTAAACCTGGAAGATATTTTCTTGCCAAATAGCAAAGAAGTTATCAAAGATTACTGACATCAAACCTGACTGAAGTAGCTCATGTCTGTAACCCTTACTACTCATCAAGTTGAGATCCAAGGATCATGGTTATAAGCTAGCCCACCCAGACAGAAAATATCCATTACATACACACACACACACACACACACACACACACACACACACACACACACACACACACACACACACACACACACACACACACACACTCACACACACACACACCAGAAAAATCCATGTCACATTTACCTCCAATTAACATCACCAAAAAACAAGAAATGGTGCTGTGGCTCAAGTGGTAGAGTGCTAGCCTTGAGCAAAAATGCTCAAGGACAATGCTCAGGCCCTGAGTTCACGCCCTCGGACCAGCTCAAGAAGTAAAAAAGTACTAACATTGTGTCATGGGGATTCAGGAGCAAGTAAAGGACGTGAAGTGTGCAAAGACTACAAAATAAGCACATCAATAAATATAAATGGATTAAGATACATCAAATTCATTTAAATCTCAAGAGATCCTGTGATATTCAAAGTTATTATAGCTAAGGGTCTCTGCAGAAACAAGTGATAGATGATACATAGATAGCTAGATAATTAGATAGACAGACAGACAGACAGACAGATAGATAGATAGATACATAGATAGAATTTAAAAATTACTATAAAAGTTCAGATAATCATGGAATCTTAGGAAAATGAAACCTAAGATATGTATTTAAATGTTTTTTTCTTTCATGCTTTTGTTTCAAACGCATTTATAAGATTATTTCTATGTTGTTTTTATGTCCCTCCCCCACAGTATAACCCCTGCTTTTACTGTATTTGATGTCGATATAATTTGTGGAGGGGAAGGGGAAAAACAAGTCGTTTAAATAAGGATACAGGTGAACCCGTTGCCACAATAAGAAGTACAAGTTGTCATGTCGAAAACGAACTTTACAACTTTGGTGGGGAGGGAGGATTGGGTGGGGGACGGCAGGGGGAGGATGGGAAGGGATGGGAAGGGGAAACAAAGGAGGAGGATACAATGCTTGATAAGAAATGTACCTTGCCACAAATAAAATAAAATAAAATAAAATGAAAAAAAAAAAGAAAGCAGGAAGTAGAACTGTGGCTCCAGGTAGATGTCTAGCCTTGAGAGAAAGAGCCAAGCCAGCATGCAAGCCCTGAGTTCAAACCATAATACCAGCAAAATAACAAATAACGAAAAATATTGTTTTTCCTAGTCTTTCTTTCTTTTGATATATTTTTTGTCAGTCATGGGGCCCTAAACTCTGGGCCTGGGCCCTGTCCCTCAGCTCTTCAACTCATGAGACTCTTTTTTTAAAAATACTTTTTTATTTTAAAAATACTGCACAGAAGGGTTACAGTTACATGAGCAAGGTAATGAGTACATTTCCTATCAAGCATTGTTACCTCCTCCTTTGTCTTTCCCCTATACTCTCTTCCCTCCCCACCTCTACAACTACACTCTCCCCTTCTCTCCTCCCCCCACTCCCTGCCTAAATTGTAAAGTTCACTTTTCAACAAAGTGTCTTGTGCATCTCATTGTTACAATGGGTCTACCTGTATCCCTACTTAAGCATTTTGTTTTTCCCCTTCCCCTGCCCAAGCTAGAGAAGTGTATAATCAAGATGCAGAGCACAGACAACAAATACTGTGGGGGAGGAACATACAAAGAAACAAAAAGATAATATGGTACATTATAAATATGTTAGAAACAATAGCAAGAAATAAAAAACCACTTTTGTCCCAATCTTGGGGTTCATTTCATTTAACATCGTCTTATCTGGTCATATTTACAGAGGGGATGAGGCCAGAAGGGAATCCTACTGCATTGTTGGTAGGAGTGTAAACTTGTTCAACCACTTTGGAAGTAGTATGGAGATTGCTCAAAAGACTCCACATAAGCTTCCCTATGACCCAGCAGTCCCACTTTTGGGCATTTACCCAAATGATCACAAACAAGACCATACTAAAGCTACCAGCACAACTATGTTTATTACAGCATTATTTCCCATAGCTAAGATATGGAACCAACCCAGATGCCTCTCATTAGATGACTGGATCAAGAAAATGTGCCTCCCTCAGAAAGAATGACATCACCCCATTTGTTAGGAAATGGAAAGTCTCTGAAAAAATTATATTAAGTGAAGTAAGCCAGGCCCAAAGAAACATAGGTCCTATGGTTTCCCTTATTTGCAGTAACTAGTATATGTCTGGGACAAGCAGAAAAGTTCCAAAGCTATGTACATATGACCAGATAAGATGATGTTAAGCAAAATGGACTCCAAGGTAGGGACACAAATGTTTTTATTTTTCTTTCTTGCTAATGTTTCATGAGACTCTTAACTGCAATTAATCATAGAACAATCTGGAAGTGGCACTGTGGTTCAACTGGTAGAGTGCTAATCTTGAGCAAAAAATCTCAGAGACAATGCTTAGGCCTTGAGTTCAAGCTCTATACCAAATAAAAAAAAAGAGGAGGGATATGATAAGATTGGGGTTTGAATGCAAGACCCTGTTTGTGTTTTCTTTTTTATAATTTTTTATTGTAAAAATAGTGTACAGAGTAGTCACAGTTACACGAGTAATATAATGAGTACATTTCCTGTTGAGCATTGTTACCTCCTCTTTTGTTTTTGCCCTAACATCCCTTCCTTCCTCACCTCCCCAAATTCCCCTTTTTCCCCCTCTAGTTGTAAAGTTCATTTTCAACATAATATCTTGTACATCTCATTGTTACAATGGGTCAACCCGTATCCTTGTTTCAACATTTTGTTATTTGTCTAGAGAACACAAACAGGATAACAAAATCCTGTTTGTGTTTTCTAGACAAGTATTCCAATATATGAGCCACCAGCACCCACAACCTGTTCTGCTTTAGTTATTTTTCTAGATAAAGTCTTTCATTTTTGCCCATGAAAAAGAAAAGAAAAGAAAAGAAATGTACCTTGCCCATGTAATTGTAACCCCTCTGTACGGTATTTTCACAATAAAAAAAAGGTGATCTTTACTCAATCTACATATCAAAATACTAATCTCTCATGTGAACATCCTCATATTCACCCAAAAATAGCTTTGTCAGCTATCTGGAAATCTTTAGCCCACTCAACTTGATGCATACAATTAGCCATCATAATTAAGGCGATGTGGTGAGCCTTTTCTTTTTTTTCCTTTTGAAGAATAATAGAGAAGTACATCATTTTGAAAACTTGCCAATAAAAGTCAAAAATAAAATATCTGTCCTCCCTTTTTTTTCTGTTGGTCATGATCTGTTGGGCCTGGAAACTGTCCCTGAGCTCTTCAGCTCAAGGCTAGTGCTCTACCCACATAAGCCACAGCTCCACTTCAGTTTTCTGGTGGTTTATTAGAGATTAGAGTCTGACAGACTTTTCTTCCCAGGCTGGCTTTAAACTGCGATCATCAGATCTCAGCCTCCTGAGTAGCTAGCATTACAGGCGTGAGGCACCAGTGCCTAGCTTGGTCTTTCTTTAACTACACAAATTACAACCGTGTTTTTAAGCAAACAGTGCATGTTTCTCTTTATAAATGTATTCTGGACACTCAGCAAATGAAAGAGATCATAGAATTATAACATCACCATTGGGCAGCCCTTAGTGATTTAATGTATCTATGCACTGACCACCATTTTTCTCATGTTAGAAAGACACAGAGAGAGAGAGAGTCAGAAAGGCAGAGGCAGAACCAGACCTTGTAAGTCTGTATCTTTCTTATACTGAGGATGGAGGGCCACCTCCTAACCTATGAGGTAGATATAACCAAAATAGTCTAACCATAATTGGATAAAACCTTGAAAACTTAATTATCAATTTGCAGAAAATAAACAAGGCAGAAGAATTTATTAAACTATACCGTGAAACACTAAGAGAACAATCATAGAGAAAATCTGGGCATGGAAAATTCTAAAGGGCAAACAAAAACTAGGAAGAAAAAAGATGCAGGGGGTGAACCTACAAAGATTAAAAGGTGTCAAACAATTATTGGGGTGTATTTATGTCATTTATAAAAATGTCAGCATGTTAAATGGCATTAAGATGCTGCTGTTAGCTGCTAAGAGTAATAACTATTCTGTTTTTTGTAGAGTCCTGTCATTTTTGGTTGCACCATGAAGGTTTCCAGGTAAAGTCATATGTCTGAGATTTGATTCAGTATCAATTAGTGTGAAAGGTAGAGGACAGAACAGAATTTGCCACATTTGATTGAAGATAGATATAGAGAGGTCACTAAAGAATTCTGTTTACTTTTGTATGAATGTTTAACTTTTTCATAAAAACTTGCAATTCACTGACATAGCTCTTCCTTAGCCTGGGTAAGGCCCTATGTTGAATCTCCAGCACCGCCAAAGACAATAAATGAGAGAAAAAAAATCACTTCAATTTTTTTTCATATGTAGAATAAAAAGGAAACTAAGAACTAAATTTCTTCTATGACTTTGTGATCTGGGAAAGTCATACAAGGATAAAATTTCCTCTTCTGCTATCAAACCATAAACTCTGTGAGTACAAAATCTGTTTTCTTCCTTTTCTGTATTCTTGAGAGATAATTCAGTGCCTTGTATACCATGGACATACAATACATATATGTTGAATTATGTTGAAAAACCTGCTAATATATTAGCTGCTTCAACGAAAAATCCTTTTGAAATTCTCTTTCAGATGTGATCTCTAAACCTGTATAGGAAATATTGTTACCCAATGATAATTCTACCGGAGACCTTGATTCCCACCAAATGTAATCATAAATGAATGAACTCATATAACATATGCACTACTCAGGTAATATTCTATTTTTAGCAAGGTCTAAAAGTGAAGAATTTTACTGCAGTTAGTAGAGACTCTCAACATACATTTTACATATATATTTTTTCAGTGTTTTAAATATGTTGTACTAAAATGAAGCCAGGGAATCCAGGATTGGGGGAGAGTCATTATAGGCAGCCCAAGCAAGTCAGGCCTGACCTCTCCACTACCATGATACATACCACAGCAAACAACTTTACTTTTTCCACCTATATTATTATGATAGTTTCATATAATGGTGTCAATTTTTTAAAGTTTCCTTATTTTAAAAAGATTTTTTAAAAAAAACATTTGTTTTCAAAGAAGTTAGAAACCCTGAGCAGGGTACTGGTGGCTCATACCTATAATCATAGCTACTCAGGAGGCTGAGATCTGAGAATCTTGGGTTGAAGCCAGTCCAGGGAGGAAAGTCGATGAGCCTCTTACCTCCAATAAACTACCAAAAAAGCTGAAAGTGAAGCTGTGACTCTCAAGTGGTAGAATGATAGCCTTGAGCAAAAGAATCTAAGGGACAGTGCCTCTGGGCCTGAGCTTAAGCCACAGGACCAGCCCCCCCCCCAAAAAAAAGGAGTTAGCAACCTTATTTCAGAGTATCATTATTATAAATTTTTCTTCCCCATAACTGTATAGAACTATAACAGAGCAATGGGGTAACTAGCATATTAAAGAACAAAACCTTTGGGGCTGGGAAGGTGGCTCAGTGGTGGAGTGCTTGCCTTACATGCATGAGGCCCTGGGTTCAATTCCTCAGCACCACATAAGCAGAAAAAGCCGAAAGTGGGGCTGATGCTCAAGTAGTAGAGTGCTAACCTTCACCTGAAGAACTAAGGGACAGCGCCCAGGCCCACCTTTCAGGCCCCACAACCGACCAAAAAAAAAAAAAAAACATTTGTTAAAAATATTTTTATATAATGTAAAGTTTTCTGACAATCAAAAATGCCCACTTATTTTACCTTCTTTAATATTCTTGTTATTCTGTATTCTAATTAACACAAATACATAAATCGTGTTCACAGTCTGTAATTAGGCAGTGCTTCTGACATATCCAAACTATGTGAAATTAATAACACAGGGAAAAAGTTCTCAGAGCAAAGCTGATTCTGTTGAGTATTGAAAACCATTCTTCTGCTGTGAAATATAGCCCAAAACAGTACTGGGAATTCAGTATCTGTAAGGATGAACAGTATTTTTTATTATTCAAAACTATTTCAGCGTTTGAATTATTATTATTCTAACTCCAGAGAACTAGAAACTTTAAGATGTCAAATGTAAAACCTACATAAAACCATGTATTTTTTTGTTTAAAAGGAGATCCAATAGCTTTTCACTGAAGAAAAACAAAGTATTAACATATCAAGGCAGAAAATGAAAAAGAAGAAAAAAATTGGGAAGAGATCATAGTGAAATACAGAAAGAGGTAGAGAATATCTAAGAAACCAGATCAGCTGAATCTTAGTTACAAGTATATCCACACAAGCATTTCAGAACTCATTGTCAGTGGGAGTCTTATCTCTGCTTCCTTGATTTGATCTCCATCTGGTATTATTTTCAGAACATATCACTGTGATCTCATAACTCTTAGTAAGCCATTATAAAGTTGAAGATTTGCTTTTCTGCTTTAAATAAATGTCAGGATTATTAAATATACTATAAAATATTATGTCAAAAATCTGCCAGTCAAGAAGAGAGGACTGCACTGCACTTGCAAAATCAATAATGGCTCTCTGTGTGTGTGTGTGTTTAGTGTGTGTGTGTTTATGTACAAACGTGTGCATGTGCCATTAATGAGGCTTAAAATCAGGGCCTGGGAACTGCCTCTCAGCTTTTTTTTTTTTTTTTTTTTTTTGGGTCCGGTTGTGGGGCCTGAACTCTGGGCCTGGGCACTGTCCCTCAGCTCTTCAGCTCAAGGCTAGCGCTCTATCACTTGAGCCCTAGTGCCACTTCCGGCTTTTTTCTTTTTGCTTATGTGGTGCTGAGGAATCGAACCCAGGGCCTCATGCATGCAAGGCAAGCACTCTACCACTGAGCCACCTTCCCAGCCCCATGCCTCTCAGCTTTTTTGCTCAAACCTAATGCTCTCCCACTTGAGCCAGAGCCCCACTTTCAACTTTTTCATAGTTAATTGGAGATAAGAGTTTCATGGATCTTCCTGTCCATGCTAGCTTTGAACTGTGGTCTTCAGATTTCAGCCACCTGAGTAGCTAGGATTAAAGCATAAACCCTAGTGTCTGGGTAATAACAGACTCTTAATCAGAACACCGGTTAAATGGTCTCACCACCCACTCTATGACATTAATGTTTTGATCAACTTTTTAAGAAGAGAAGACCTTAAGTCAGTCCTACATTTCCATATAATATTAATAGACACAAAATGTAGAAACTCAAAGCCTAAATCTAAACCTATATACCAGAATAAATCATAGCTTCCAGCATTAAAGTACTCAGTTCTGTTTTTTGAAAACTATTTCTCTTAGGGTGAGATTGTGATTGGGACACATTGTATACATGTACAGAAATGTCACACCAAAATTCTTCTTGTGTAACTAATGGATACTAATAAATTAAAAAACAAAACAAAACAAACCTCTCTTGAGCCAGGCATGGGTGGCTCACAAATTCTAACTACTCATGATCTAGGATCCCAGTTCAAAGCCAGCCAGGGCAGCCATGAGACTCTTTTCTCCAATTAAACACCAGAAAAACGGAAGTGGAGCTGTGCTCAAAGTTTAGAGTGCTAGCCTGGAGCAAAGAAGGTCAGAGACATTGCCCAGGCCCTAAATTCATACCTCATGACTCACAAAAATAAAAAACAAAACAAAACCCCTCTCTAATTTTTTTTCTGGAATCCTAAATACGCTTACCAAAGCAAAAATTACACTGAACAAGAGATAGTCAAAATGGCATCATTGAACATTCTAGATCACCACAATAATCAACAGAACCATCATCTTAACCATAATAAGCACAAGGTTCTAGGGTCAGATCTACACTGAAGGCCAGTCACAGGGCCTTAGGCCTCTTATCTATCTCTAATTTCTCATCTCTAAAATATATAAATTGGATACAGCCCTATATAACACTAAAATACTCTGTACAGTTATGTTTCTGCAACTTCCTATGAAGTGCAAAAAAAGTATTCAAACATAAATATCTAAAGTTTACTGACTTTATGACTTACAGTGACCTTACAAACAGTTTTACCTAATATAAGTTTTTGAAAAGCTATAGAAAATGTTATCACAAACATACATTCTCTATTAATAGGGGTTAAGTTATTTCTTTCTTGAATTAAGAAACTATAACAAAGGGACTTAGAAAGTTATAATATTGGTAAAAGCTAATTTGTGATAAGGTATGAACCTGAGCAACCAATGTCCCTTCATATATAAAATTACAACTGGATATCTGTTGCTACTGATCTATCAAAACATCCTATCAACTTAAACTCTCAGAAGAAAACTATAAATTCACTTCTTTTATGATTCTATGATGGTTTAATTATTATTTATATTTATTCAGCATTTTGTAACTACTGAAAATGAGAATTCATAATTAGGAACTGAAGTCCAAAAACTCTGGATATGAGTAAATTCAACTCTTTCACATTAGAGGCCATCTATGTTTCTATATACACATTTATGCAAACAAATATCTACATATACAAATAAACACACCACCCTCCAACTAATTAACTGAATTTCCCAATATTCCATAGCTATATATCCCAAGGCTATTGCTACTATAAGCATAATAGATCAATATATGCAGTTGACAAGGTTATCGTCAAAATTCTTTCGGGGCTGGGAAGGTGGCTCAGTAGTAGAGTGCTTGCCTTGCATACATAAGGTCCTGGGTTCGATTCCTCAGCACCACATAGGCAAAAAGAAAAAAAGCCGGAAGTGGCGCTGTGACTCAAGTGGTAGAGCACTAGCATTGAGCTGAAGAGGTGAGGGACAGCGCCCAGGACCAGAGTTCAGGCCCCAAGACCGGACCACCCCCAAAAAAATTCTTTCTTGACTAAAATCCTAGGCTCCTTGGAAATACTCACTGTCCTGAGAGAAATTAGATATTCCATTTTCTAAAGAAATGAGCTGAGAAGTTTCCTAGCCTTTGTAGTTTCTTAGTGTGTGTGGGGGGGCGGGGGGCGGAGGGGGATGATCCCAGACAGTTTAAAAAAGAAAGGAACATTTTGAAGGATTATTTGGTAGCTTCCAAAATAACAGGATACTGACTGTGAAGTATAAATATGAAGATAATTGCTAGCAAAATACCCATTATAAAGGAAGCTAGGCAGCTTCTAAGGCCAAAACAGAAATGAGGTCATAGAGCAATAGGTGGGCACCCCAGCACTGTAAACCATGCACACCGGACTTTGGGTAGGACTATAAAGCAAGATGAAGAACATCTAGAACTTTCAGCTCTGTCCATAGAAGGCAGGTTTTGCACGGGACTTCCCAAAACAAAGGGTCCAAATCCAGTGAAGTCCGGCACAAAGAAAATTGATATAGGATAGATAGGTGACAGAAACTGACATTATTATGAATAAGAAGACTTCATTAGCCTTTCAGGAGAAGAGGGGGAAGGAGATGAAATGAGGACAGGAAGCAGGGGAGGGACAGGGGGTGGAGCAGGATAGAGGGAAGAGAGGAGGGGGAAGAGAGGCAGGGAAGGGAAGAGGAGGGAGGCAGCCATGGGCTGTAGTGGCTATGCCAGGCCAGAAGAGAGAACAGCAGCGTGAAAGCTGAGCACAGAGCGCAGAACTGAGGGCTAGTGGGAGAGCAAGCTGCCTGCCAAGCCGGCCTCTGCTGCCTTCTCTTGCAGGTAGCAGCTCCAGCCAGGGCACCGGCCGCCTTGCAGCTCTGCAACAGGCATCCAGGTCCAGGTTGAGGGAGCCTAAGAGCCAGGGAGTGGGCGAGCAATTGAGCCTGGGTATTGAGCACTGCAGCAGGAGGCAGCCAAACCCAGCAGGCACAGTGCTGGTGGCCTTGGGAGTGGGAGCCCATCCCTTGGCCTGCTTGGCCCCTTCTTCGCCTTCCCTGCACTCCCGCCCACAGCACCTGCACGGCCCTACACATCTTACATAGAGCCAAAAATAGTGATTTAATTCATAACTGATCACATGATTGGATATTAGAAATAATCATCTTTATTTTACACTCATTTACAGTGAAACAATGTTCCAGTTAGCTTTAAAAGGCATATGGTGCCAATTAGTAAAATACTGAAAGCAATATTTTACTGCTAGCTTGCAAAATCATAAATGTTTAAAAAAATGAAAACATTTTTTAAAAAATAGCAAAAGTAAGCCTAAATTTTTAAGAAGAATGTTACAGGTATCAGGAAAACACACTTCAAATTATGCTACAGAAACACAGTATACAACCAGATTGGTACTGGCACAAAAATATACCCAAATACTAATAAACCTTAATAAGAAGACCAGGAACAAAACCACACAGCTACAATCACCTAATTTTCAACAAGGAAAATAAAAACGTGCAGTAGAAAGCAATAGCATCCTCAACAAATAGTGCTAAGAAAACTGGTTATCCACTTGAAGGACACTGAAAGTTGACATCTCTCACTTTCTCCAAAAATTAATTCCACATAGTCTGAAAATCTCAAAAATATGACCTAAAACTCTCAATCTACTACAGGAAAGTCTAGAGATTTCCCCAGAAGATAAGCGGCACATCTAATTATTTTCTGAGTAAGATTCCACTTACCCAGAAAACAAGAACAGTAACAAGTGGGACTGCACCAAATTAAAAAGTTTAAGTACAGTAGAAGCAACAATCCACTGAAAACAAACAATCCACTGAATGAGAGAAAATATTCACTAGCTATTCAGGTAAATGAGTAAATGTCCAGAATATACAAAGCTCTGAAAAAAATAAACAGAAAATGAATAAATAATTCAACGAATTAATGGGTAAGAAAACTGAACAGTTTCCAGATTAAGAAATCTAAAAAGTATTTTAACATCCTTAGCTATAAAGGAAACATGAGTTAAAAGTCCTAAGGAAACCTCAAAGGTTCCATCTCACCACAGTCACAATGACAATCATCAAAAAAGCAAACAACAAATGCTGGTAAGAAGTCAGGGGGAAAAGACCCTCAAACATTGATGGTGGGAATATAAACTAGTGTAACCAAAATTATTATGAAGCTTCCTCAAGAAAGTAAAACTAGAACTATCTCCTAACTCTGCCAACCCACTACTAGGCATATATCCAAATTAGTGTGAATCAAGAAAACCATCTGCATGCCAGATACTGTTTATTATGGTCCTATTTGCAATAGCCAAATGACTAAATCCTCTGAATTAATACAACAGATATTGTACATATACCATCAAATATTATACATCCATAAAAAATATGAAATGCCCTTTGGAAGGGAAAATGAATGGAATTGGAAAACATCATTGTGAGCCAGGTAAGTCAAGCGAAAAAAGACAGCATTGTGTGTTTTTGTCTATATACATATGTCTATATTCCCATATATATATGTATATATATATATATATATACATATATATATATACATACACTTATAACATGATTCTAATTACGTAGAAGGATAAGGGGAAAGGGAGGTAAAAGAAAAAAATGATGGCGAATAATTTTTGGTTATGTTTATTCCCCCTCTCCAAGTTGTATAGTTCATTCCAATATAGCATCTACTGGGTTTCACTGCTGAATTGGTTCATCTTATGTCCCATCATTTCTGTCTTTCCCCTTCCCCTCACCAAGTCAGGTAAACTTTACATAAGAAAAAGGGTACAGAAATCAAAAACAGCAGCAGAAGGGAATAAACCAACAGGGGAAAAAAAGGACAAAAAGAAAAAATAGAACACCAAACAGTACAATAAAAATCTCTTGCTTCCATTTCTTGGAGTTCATTTCTATAAGTATCATTTTATATAATCACACATAGCCATTGAGCTTTTGCAATCCTCTCCTAATAATATCCTCCTTTGTGAATGTCCAAGTGCAATTACCAGTCTTTTACTATGCATTGGGATTACTTGTAGATTTATAGGCACATTCTAATTACCACATGCAACCTGTTAACTTTGGGTTAGTTTGTTACTTTGCTTAGTATAATTTTTCATAAGAAAATGAAAAGATGGAAAAAGTACAACTGTTTATAATAACGACATAAAGAACTTCAATGAAAGCTGTTCATCACTAGGAGATTGAGAAAGCAATTGAGGCTTATTCTGTGTAAAGCACATCTGAAATAACACAAAAAGAAATTACCTTAACAAAAGCTAAATACAACAAAGCTGAAGCCAAGATCATACTAAATGAGGAAAACAAATCATTTCCCCTAAAAATCAGATGAGAAAAGGCAACTTCTCTAAGTACTCTTATTCAATACAGTGTTGGAATTCCTAGATGAAGCAATAAAACAAGAGAAATTAAAAAAAATAACTCAAATAGGAAATGAAGAACTCAAATTATCTCTATTAGCAAGTAATAGCCTATATTTAAAAGGCCATAAATATTCCACCAATATTCCCCCACATCTTATAACTATTTTTGGCAACCATAGCAGGATATAACACCAGCACTCAAAAAGTCAATAGCTTCTTTATGTACCAAGGAAGAGCAGGGTGAGATGGATCAGGACAGAGGGACTGTGCCAGACCTGCTCCCATGGGGCCCTTGGCAGCAGGTTTCTCTGGCCTCTGGATAAGCCTGGGAATGCAGGATAAATACAGGAACAGGAACAAAGGCCTGCAGCGGTGAACCAGCGATCCTGGGATGTGAGCTATGGACCCTGGGAAAGGCCACAGCAGAGTGACTAAGGACAAGCATTCAGCAGAGCTCCCCAGGGATCCTTGGTCAGGCCCTCCACAGGATAACCCATGGACAGGCCTTTGTAGGGTGACTGGAGACACAGGGACAGACCTCAACCTCTATCCTGGAGCCCTCTATTCCTTGCCTAGCCCAGGGGAGGGCCCCGCCAGACTGCTGACAACATGGCGTCCATGGGCTGCCGAGGGCTGGCAAGGTGAGAAGAACAGCAGAGGCCTTCCGGAGATGGAGGACAGAGAAGGCGGATGACCTAGAAAACTCACCGGCATTCTTGGCTTGGGAGCTCGCTGATGCATTGCCTGGGGTGTTCTCCTTGTCCCAGAGAAGAAGATTTCAGCCCATAACAAGGGCAGATGAAGGTCTTAACAGTCCTGGAAGGTCAGCCAAGTCCCAGATGATGTCAGGTGCCACGTGAGGCCCTTATGGTGGCAGAAAAGAAATCCCTGATGATGGCAGATACACCACAAAACCCGGGCATCATAAGAAGGCCCTGATGGTGGTGGGTACAAGGAGAAGCCCCGGATGATGGTGGATGCATCACAAAGACCCGGATGACTAGGGTGCAGTGAGAAGCCCTAGAGGATGGCAGTTGCAACAACAAGCCCGATGTTGGCAGGTGCAACCATGAGATCCCCGTTGATGGATGATGCCTGTCTGATGCAAGAGGTAGGGAATATACCACGAAGCTCCAGATAACTGGAGTTCAATGAGAAGCCCTTGATGACAGCAGAACAACTCGAAGTCCCAGATAACTAGTGTTAGAAATAGCTCTGGATGTCAGAGTGTCGCATAGGAAAGAAAGGAAATCTGCAAAGCAAAGTTTACTTCTGCAAAAGGGTAAGTCATAGACAGGCATCTGGCAAGCAAGCACACAGAGCTAACCAAGCAAGCCCTGCCCCTCTGCTCACATTGGCTGAGTTCAGGTTCACAATCTGCAAAAGCATGTGGCCTAATTAACAGGATGTAATTACACTTCAAGGAGCTTTAAACAGGATGTCTTAAAGTGCTCAGGAAAACTAAAATATGATTAACAAGACCCAAGCCACCTAGGCAAAATCAAAACCCTTCAAAAACAAAAAAATTCTCCTAAGATTAACAAAGGAAACAAACTACTGTACTTGTATAGAAAACACTTTTTCTTACACTGGGTGCAACATTAAACTCTGGATGGAGCTGGGACTAGTGAATCAGGCTTTGATCCTAGCTATTCGGGAGACTAAGATTTGAGGATCACAATTGCACGCTAGTCAGGGCAAGAGAGTCCTTAAGATTCTTAACTTTAATGAACTATGTGGAAAAAGTCAGAAGTGGAACTGTAGCTCAAGTGGTAGAGTGCTAACCTTGGGCAAAATGAAGCCCAGAGAGAGCACCCAGGATTGGCACCAAAAAAAAAAAAAAAGGAGGAGGAGGGGGAAGAGGAGGAGGGGTAGAAGGGAGGAAGAGAGGAAGAGAAGGAGGGATGGAAGAAAGGAAGGAAGGAAGGAAGGAAGGAAGGAAGGAAGGAAGGAAGGAAGGAAGGAAGGAAGGAAGGAAGGTAGAGAAAAAGAGAGAAAGACTGAGGTGCAGTGAGAACTGCTGGCCCTAGACAACTGGGGTGAAACTAGAAGTCCTGGATGACAGCCTGTGCAATATTTCATGGCCAAGACAGTAGTGCTGGTGCCATCCAAGGAATACTAGAGTGACAGCCACATATGCCCACCAGAATCCCCTGAAGATTCACTGTGGATTTGATATGAAAAGCCTTCTCTCAAGTTCTCCAAACCTTTTCAAAGACCACATTTAGTCCATCTAGACATACCAGATATGAAGAAGTTGTCATTCTGTGACAAAGTAGAGGGACAAAAATCAAACTTGCAAATACTCACTCATTTGTTTGTAGAAAACAGAAATGTCTGCTGGAAGTGATTTTGAATGAATATGTTATACCACTGCTGGACATGTCAGCCAGAGCAACATTCCTGTTTGCTCTGTGGGCTAGAGGATGAGGAAAAGAATACCTTGTGAAGGAACAGGAGGGGCCATGCCACTCATGGAGGGGGGAAGATTTGAGAGAAAGAGTGAGAGAGAGAGAGAGAGAGAGAGAGATTTTTACACTTTTTTTCAAAGGTAGATTAATTAAATTAAAAATCTTACTACCTATGAATTTTATGGTTATGCGCAAATCACTTACTGCTTCTGATATCAAATGTGTATAGCAACGGTATGCTTTTTATGGAGTCATAGGTAAAATTAGTGCTCAGAGCGATATGTATTAGTATGAGAAGAAATATGTTTGATCTTTGTCCTTGATTCCTGGAACAGAGTTCCTAAAAATCTCAGAATTTCCTGAGTGATATGAATGTCTTTTTATTTATAATGAATTTATTTCAACAACACCTGAATTTATGCTAGTGCAATTGCTTAGAGTAGAAACCCTAGATAGCTAAGTGATTAAAAAAACATTGGGGGATTGAAATCTTTAGCCTTTACCCACCAACCTCCAGGAAATGGAGAGTAGAAAACAACACCATTCCATGCCCTTCCCTATCCCTTTAATCTAATTGTTCCTGAGCAATCATATGATCAGTATTGCATTGAATGTGGGATTCCTAGATGATGGGAGCTAGAGAATAATTGCTTGGTGTATGTAGAATAAGACAGGACTAGGGAAAACTTTACATCAGGTCAAAATGTATTATTTTTTTTTGAAAGTATAACCTTTTCGTTTGTGTGGTTCCCAGCCTGGAAAGTAGTAAAGATGTGTTCACTGTAGTTATTATTGGAAAAGTGGTTGCCACAAACACTGTCAAATGTTAAAGAAATTAAAAACTACACTTTGTGAAAATATCTACTCAGAATACAGCAGAAACACTCTTGTAGTTGTGCTTATACACTTCAAAGCAGAACACGACACTATTTAATAAATTAAATTAATGTAGACAGTTAATCGGCCTAAAAAATCCAGGTCGAATTTAGACCTGCATTGGATCTTGTAATATCCAAATATCTGTATCAGCTCTCCATGCTACCCACTTGGCCTGAATATTTCTAATTAAATAATTATTTGAAAACAAAAACAAATATGCAATAACAAAGTATTCCATTTATGGCTCTTCATATACTGTGGTCAATCTTAGTTTAAACAGCCTTCTCTACCTGGGTCCTGTTGTGTGTGTGTGTGTGTGTGTGTGTGTGTGTGTGTGTGTGTGTGTGTGTGTGTGTGTGTAGTTTAAACAGCCTTCTCTACCTGGAACCTCGTGTGTTTGTGTGTGTGTGTGTGTGTGTGTGTGTGTGTGTGTGTGTGTGTGTGTGTTACCAGGGCTTGAACTTATGGCCTACACACTATCCTTTAGCTTTTTTTTTCCCCAACCCTGGGCTTAATCTCTGGGCTTGGTGCTGTCCCTGAGCCTCTTTGTGCTCAAGCCTAGCACTCTACCACTTGAGCCACAGTGCAACTTCCAGCTTTTTCTGAGTAGCTTATTGGCAATAAGAGTCTTCTGAACTTTCCTGAATGGGCTGGCTTTGAACACCTATCCTTAGCTCTCAGCCTCCTGAGTAGCTAGAATTACATGTGTGAGCCACGAGTGTCCAACCTACAAATATCAGTTGTAATTTATAAAGATGAGAGTATACACAAACATTAGATTATAATATATGCATTCCATAAATTCAGTAATGAGGAAATACATTGCATGAATGCCACTGAATAAAGTAGAGTGAGGCTTAGCTATCTGTCTTGGAAGTACCCTAAACATTGTCCAAGAGAACAGAAATCCTAGCCCATTGGCTCTAATTAGAACATGGAATCTGTATCCAAAAGAAGAGCTTGTCTCTAGGCTTTTCTGGTTCCAAAAGGCTCTGTTAACTCCATAATAGTTATTAATACAATTCTTGGAGACTCCCAGGACACAGAAAGACAATGTATTGTTAGATCTGATAAATCTAATAAACTGGCCACTTCACAATATGTAAGGCTTTTTAAACTGCCAGTAGTGTAATTTACAAACTTTTTGGTTTGCCAGTTCTAGGACTTGAACTCAGAGCCACCCCCATTCTTGCGAACCTTTTTGTTCAAGGCTAATGCTCTACCATTTGAGCCATATCTCCACTTCTGGCTTTGTAGCCATAATTATAGTAGCTGGAATTACAAACATAAGCCACTTGCACCCAACTAAATATTCCAAACCTTTTCAAAATGTAATCTTCAGAATTGAGGTATTTCATGAAGCAAGGAGGCTTTCCAACTATGGTTCTTTTAAAATGACCAGCTTAAAAAAATAATTTGAAAAATGACCAACTTTTATGTTCTAGATATTCTCATAGAAAGAGATTGGTATTACAAAAGATCATTTTCAAGTTTCAAATGGGGTTACAAAGGAGACAGTAATAAAATAGTCAAGATCAAAATTTTGCCATACAATAAAAAGTATCCAAAACCTAGAGGTCAAATTGGGAGCTAAGTTTCTTCATTATCCTGTTCAAAAACCGGTTCTTCCTTATTTCCAAATTGGCTTCCATTAACTAAATTTATCCTTTAATAAGGTAAACTTATTCTTTAGTAAGGTATAACAACTTGAAAAGGATTTTTTTTTCTATTTAAATGTTCACTTCAAAGATAAAACTGAGGCCGGGCGCCGGTGGCTCACGCCTGTAATCCTAGTACTTAGGAGGCTGTGATCTGAGGATTGTGATTCAAAGCCAGCCTGGGTAGGAAAGTCCGTGAAACTCTTATCTCCAACAAATCACCAGAAAACCAGAAGTGGTGCCCTTAGCTCAAGTGGTAGAGCCTTGAGCTGAAGAGCTGAGGGACAGCGCTCAGGCCCAGAGATCATGATCGACAAAAAATAAATAAATAAAGCTGAGCACAAAACTATAATGCATAAGCAGAGCAATATATAATGTCATCTATTTTGGGACCAATGGAAGCATTAAACTGAGAAATATTCTCAGAGAAAATAGTGGATTAAAAGTTAAAAGTGTACTCTATAATCCTGAACGCTGATGGTCACTAACTACAAAACTCTGGGCAAACACTACTTCTCTTTAAAACTACAGTAATGTATGATCAGATTGGATCAGACTGAAAAGTTCCTTTGATTCTAAAACTTTTTTTTCACCAATCTTTTTTACTTTCTCTCTTCTCTTTTCCCTTTCTTTTTTCTTTGCCAGTCCTGGAGCTTGAATTCAGGACCAGGGCACTGTCCCTGAGACTCTTTGTGCTCAAGACTAATGCTCTATACCATTTGAGCCACAGGGCAATTTCTGGCTTTTTCTAAGTAACTTGTTGGAGATAAGAGTCTCATGAACTTTCCTGCCTGAGTTGGCTGAGAACCACGATGTTCAGGACTTAGCTTCCTGACTAGTTAGGATTAAAGGTTGGAGCCACCTATGCCAGGCTTCCTTTCTCCCTTCTTTTCTTCATTCCTTTCTTTTCATTCTTTCATTTTTTTACTTTGGCTAATCTCCAAATCCTGGACACAAATGACATTCCTAACTCATTCTCTCAAGTAGCTACTATTTCTACTGCCTAGAATGCTCTTCCCCAGACACCCAGCTGCTCACTCCCACATACTGTCCCATCCTCACCCCCCCACCAAAAAGGTCTACTTTATGATACCCTGCTCAAAAATACAACCTTATGCACATGCATGCACACACACACAAGCATACAAACACACAGTATTCCCACTACTCATCCTACTCATTCTTTCTTCCTTACATCTTCCTTCTGATGTATTCTGTTTATTACTTTTGTAAATCTGGGTAATGTCATTCTCCATGCTTGAGTTAAAACTCACAAGGAGAGATACTTTTGTGCTATTCCCAGCATTGTGTAAGTCTTCAGCATGATGTCTCTCACCCTGTGGTCACTCAGTAAATATCCATTGAATGAAGGCCTACTGATTCCCTCACACACGTATTTGACAAGTATCTTGCTGCACATGGTCAAAGCTCTTTCCCACTACTTTCTCAAGATTCCCCTCCACAGCCCTTCTCACCCTTGCCTCATGGTCTCCTCACCTGTGTTTCCTTATCCTTTGCCTGAAGCCTTTTGTGCCTCAATCTCACACATGGAGATGGAATGCACACACCAGCTCCCCTGCTCCTCCTCTGGGAAGCCTTTCCATCCCACATTGGCTCCTCCCTCTTCAGTTCTTCCAAGTCTTTCCTCCAGCCCTGATCCAGTCCTGCTGGCTAGAAGCCTTCATAATGGTCTGTGTGATATTCTGGCTAAGCGGTGGTAGCCTCATTCTCTGGGCCAACTTTTGGTCCTGTCTCCTTCACCTGCTGAGCCAAATGAACTGCAGCTGTTCCATAAAGGTGTTCTAGCATGCCTGTGCATCAGACCATCCATTGAAAAGTCAAAGGTAGACCTGAGTTTTGGACAGAAAACTCATCTTGCCCCTTAAGACAAGGCTGGCATGGAATCATAAAATGACTTGCCTCCTGCTTGGCATACTGCCCCTTTCCCCAATCTCCACAATGCAACCCAACACTGAAATCACAGCGGCAATGAGGCACACTCTCTACTGCACTAGGAATACAAGACACTAGCCTCATAAGCCAAACCCACAGATGTGAATTGAAGTCCACTCCCTCACTCTGAGCCTCAGCTGCACTTATTGGGGCAGCAAGGCCTTGTCTCCTGGAAGTCTCTACATCACTAAGAGGAGATCATTTCTGACACATCTAGCTCTGCATTGAGAGCTGAACTTGAAGGAAGAAAAGAGCACATTTTCCTTCCTAATTCCCTCTCGACGTGCACATCAGGTTGGGTTTGAAGGAGGCTGATTTCCAGAGGAATTCCTGAGCAGCCATCTGCTTGTGTGCTTCTGAGACATCTTGGTAAAGATAGAAGGAAGCTGCTATTCAATCATGCTGTTTCACTAGGAAATGGGGGTGCACATGTCCTTGAGTGTGCACATGTTCTGATATTCTAAGGGTGTTGATAGTTGATACACTTACACTATACATGTCCTCTCCCTGTCCATTCTGCACAGCAGACTAACACCACCTAACTTCCACACCCATTTTTAATGTGTCACTGACAAAGCTGTGTGTCAGTGACAGATAAGTACACAAATCCCTTTCATAACAACAGAGACACCAACCTGTGCCACAGGAGATGAGCAAAGTCAAGTGCATTGCCTGATGCTGGAGGCTCTGTAATCCTAACTATCCTAGAAGCTGATACCTGGATTGCAGTTACAGCCAGTCTGAGAAGACTCCATCTTCAATTAACTAGAAAAATACAGACATGGAGGTGTGACTCAAGTGAAGATCACCAGGCATGAACATGCAAATTGAAAGAGAGAAAGAAAAAGAAAGACTGAGACAGAGAAATGGACAGAGTTAGAGACAGATTTAAGAACAGGAAGAAAAAGTGAGGTAAGAAAAGAGGAAGATGAGGGGAAGGAAAAGTAGACTAAGAGACAGTATGAGGTAGAGGAAGAGGAGGAATGAGAGATGGTAGAGAGGGGGAAAGGTGGGGAAAGATGAAAGAGAAAATTGAGGGAAAAGGAAACAGAAAGAGAATTAAGGAAAAAAGCACTGAGATAAAGCCTTGGTACCAGCACACACTCACAAACACATACACACAACCAAGAAACAAAAGGAAAAAAATATAAGGCATGGAAACATCATGGAATTTAACATTACTTCCCTCCCCACGTACCCTCTTCACTGAACACTGGACCATGAGTAGTTCAGGATTCCTCAGCTCCCTTCATGACCTTCCGCCTCTCAGTTCTCCTCCAGCATTAATGTTAACCCTGTCATTCACCAGGTGCCTATCCTTTACCCTCTTTAGGCCTCACTGCTTCTATCATCAGAATCCCACCACATTCTTTGAGGAGCTCCCCAAATAATCCTGAACTGCACTTGTCCACCAGGAGACCCAGCCCTCCTCTTGCTACAAATATCATCAGTCAGCTCTGCAGGCTCAGCCTCCTGACCCCAGTGTCCACAGAGCAAAATCCAGCTGTGCCCAAGTCCTTCCCATCACACACTTGTCACCCAAGACAGCATCAGCCCTCAGCACTTCCTCTGTGTGAAAATCTAATGGCCCTGGATGAACCAACACAAATAACCCAGTGGTGGAGGGTCACATCCTATCTTACTGAATCGCCACTCATGTCCAGAAGTAGTCATCCCAGGCAGGGTCCATCCTCAGACCAAGTCCACAGAGGCCTGTTCCATCCACAGGCACCACTATACCTCCATGTTCTCTTAGGTCTCCTGCTCTTTCAGAGGTTTCTCCAGCTCTCACTGAAAGGAAGAGGAAATATTTTAATTAATATACTTTGTGATTCCAAAAATAGGCTGTACATGTTCACAGTGGTCTCATATGTGAAACTCAGCACTCACAACACTCTGTTTACTTGAGGAGAAAAATTGGGCTAACAGAGGAAGTTGCAATAATGACTTCAGGGTGTATGCATTAGGGTCTTTCAAATATATGTTTTATCTTTTACCACTGTGAGCCAATAAGTGTGAAATCGGGTCCTCCTGGATGATGGATGTTGGGATACTGATGAGTGGAGGATTATAGCGAAAACAAACACAGAAGAAACTGCATTGAAATGGAGGAAAGTGGGGCAGAAAACCACTGACATGGTACATGGAGACAGGTCCCTCTTCTTTCCCAATGAAGACTTGCACTTATGCTCCAACCTAACCAGTATAACGAGTGTGCTCAAGAAAAGTTGGACCCAGTCATCTAGAGCCCACAGTAGGAGAAGCAGAGTCCAGGATGCCTCCTGACCCTCAGATCTATGGGCTTCAGCTCAAATGTAAAAAAAAACAAATAAGTATATAAACAGACAAGAAACATACATGGAAGGTAATGTGATTACCTGCTGTAGCATTTGGAACAAAAACACCTCAAAGGACAAAGGTAAAAGGTTGTCGGATGAAGTCACCATGTGATCAAGCTGCAACCCCTACCACCTCTGAAGGTAAAGATACCTTCAGGCTATTTTTCCACTTGTCTTTCAGCCTGGGAAGGCCAGCTCAGTGTCAGATTTACTTTGACCAGAAACTCGGCTGCAGAATCCTTTAGCACCAGGCACTTGGCCTGAGTGTGTTACACGGAGACTATGCCAGGTATGCTGGGCTCACAGCACTAGTCATGCCTCCTGAAATGAATGAACTAGTGTGTAAGGGACTGATAAATATTCACAAGAATCAAGTCTCTGTGAGAGCTTGGTGGACTCTACTACTACTCTTCCATGAGGCCTAGCGGACCATTGCCAAGGACACTGGGCACATGGGAGGATGCTGCTACTGGTACCTTGGAAACCATGTGGTAACCATGAGGACATCGACCAGAGACAGGGAGAGAGAGACAGACAGACAGACACAGAGACAGGGGGACAGAGAGACAGAAAGACACAGACAGAGAGACAGACAGATAGAGACAGAGCAATAGAGAGAGAATGGGCTGATCAGGCAAGTTTGAATCTCTTGGCAAGTATAAATTTAACAGACATAACAAAATTTCATGAAACCAAAAAACAAATTTGGAGCTAATCCCCAAATAATGTACCTATTAAATCTGATTTTTTAAAAGATGGTTTTACTGTAGCCCAAGCCTGCCTTGAACTCAAGACCCTTCTGCATTATCCTTCTAAATGCTGGGATTAAAGGTTTGCACTACCAGTCCATCATAAAAAGATCATCTCCCATCCTGAGCCTATCCAGGTGTACATCAAGGGTTGCACCTCTTAGAACATGCTTTTGTGACAGGAAATTCCAAAGGATTCATAGCTCTGGGTCAGATGCTACTACAACTCAGGAAATTACTAAGGTCTTAGGAGCTCTGATTGAGCACCCAGGGTCAATGACCAAGTAGTAGAACTAAAGATCGTACTACCACCCCTGTTACTCCGGAAAGCATGAGTGTTTTTGGATTTCTATGTCAGGAACCATGGAAAAATGCCAAATACATTATTTTACAACATCACAGGCAATCACAGGAGATTGTTTACAAACAGAATAAATGACTCAGTAAGTCATCCTATCAAGGGTAATGGGTTTCTTGGTAGTTACAAATATGGAAAAGAAAAAAAATCCTGGAAGAATATTTGGGGTGAGATTGCAATTGGAGGTGTCAGTGTGAACTCATGATTTTGAGTATACATAGATTGGTGTACCAATAAGAAGTTGAGAAACTCAGGAGGTTAAGAGCTTGAACACTGAAGTTTGAGACTAGTCCAGGCAGGAAAGTTTATTAGACTTCACCTCCAAACCAACCAGCAAAAAGCAGGGCTTAAAGGGTGGCTCAATTACTAGGAAACAAGCGAAGCAAGCAAGAGGCACTGAGTTTACATTTCTGTACTACTAAAAGAAATTAATATAAATTTAAATGTGTGTATGTGTAAATATACATGTATGTAGTTGTATATATCAATGCACACCCACATACATGCATACATGTATTTTGTATATTAATTTTATATATTTTCCAGTTGTCTTCTCCAAAAGGGCCTAGGAACAATAATATCTCAAAAGAAAAGATGTTGGTTTCTAAATGCCAACCAGCCACAGCTCCTGGGATAATAGTTTATTCAAAGGCCAGAGCATGGAAGGTACTAAATAAACATCAATCTTGAGTATTAGTGAAGAACAAAAGAACTTATGAGGGCTTAGGGGTAGAGTGCTTGCCTAGCATCCATGAAGCCCTGGGTTCTTCAATGCATAAAGAGGAAAAGCTGGAAGTGGCACTGTGGCTCAAGAGGTAAAGTGCTAGCCTTAAGCAAAAGAAGCTCAAGGATAGTGCCCCCAGGCCCTGAGTTCAAGCCCCAGGATTGGCAAAAAAAATTAAATTAAAGCACTAATAAAAGTCTTTTAGAAGGAGCTCCCACTGGCCAAGTCTGGAACCATTTGCACATCAAAACCATGACAGGAGTGGAATTACAACCCAATGCATTCAACAGGAATCCCTTAGCCAGTTCAGATATGAATAAATATGTAAATACATAAGTAAACTGTCAGTGGTGTGAGGAATGGTATATTTCCACAGCCTTATGTGTTTTCCCACACATCACTCAGTCACAAAGGGAGAGGAGAATTTTTACAGTAGAAAAACAGGCAAATTTGGCTATCTTCAAGTGATCAAAATTACCGACTTCAGGGGCTGGGAAGGTGGCTCAGTGGTAGAGCGCTTGCCTTGCATGCTCAAGGCCCTGGGTTCGATTCCTCAGCACCACATAAGAAAAAGCCGGAAGTGGCACTGTGGCTCAAGTGGTAGAGTGCTAGCCTTAAGCTGAAGAGCTGAGGGACAGCACCCAGGCCCAGAGTTCAGGCTCCACGACTGGACCCCCCCCAAAAAAAATTACCTACTTCACTGCTGGGACAAACTGATGTCCCCAGCCACCTGGTGGGATGCAGTGGGAGGCACACAGTGTCACTTCATGACAGCTTTTCAACCATGCAAGACCCAAGTCAACTCATGATAAAACTTCAGACAAGACTAAGTAGAAAAACAATCGATAAAATAGAAGTGGCATATAATTTTGAAAACAGTCAAGAAAATCTTGAAAAATTTTCAAGATTGAAGAAGACGGCAGAGCCAGGACCAGTGAAGGCCATCTTGACTTCTGGACAGGATCTTTTCACTATCAAAACTATATCATGAGCCAGGCATTGGTGGTTCACGCCGGTAATCCTAACTACTCAGAAAGCAGAGATCTGAGGATCATGGTTCAAAGCCAGCACAGGCAGGAATGTCCATGAGAATCTTATCTTTAATAAACTACCAGAGAACCAGAAGTGGTACAATGGCTCAAGTGGAGAGCCCTCGCCTTGAGGAAAAAGAGTTCAGGGACAGAGTCTAGGGTATACAACTGACAAGTAAACAAACAAACAAACAAAACCCCATAATTTGAGCTGGGCTACTCAGGAGACTGAGATCTGAGGATCATAGTTCAAAGACAGCCTGGACAGGAAAGTCCTTACCACTCAATAAACAGCCAGTATCACACTCATCTCCAAACTAGGCAAAGATCCAACAAAAAAAGAGAACTACAAAATAATCTCTTTGATGACCACATATACAAAGCTACTCAATAAAATTTAAGTCAAGTTTGTAGAGACCATAAACCTTATAGACCATGATAATGACAATGCGCCTCATGAAGGTTAAAAAGTGTTTGTGACTTTAAGTATCTCTATCCCACAATACTGTGGATTTTATGAAATGTATGTAATCACTTAATCTCAATTAAAAAATTAAAAACTTGAAAAAAAAGGTGTTAAAATGTTTGACAAATAATGACCTCATGGGCTGGGAAAGTGGCTCAGTGGTAGAGCGCTTGCCCTGCATGCTCAAGGCCCTGGGTTCGACTCCTCAGCACCACATAAGCAGAAAGAAAAAAGCTGGAAGTGGCACTGTGGCTCAAGTGGTAGAGCACTAGCCTTGAGCTGAAGAGCTGAGGGACAGCGTCGAGGCCCAGAGTTCAGGCCCCACGAACGGACCAAAATTAATTTAAAAAATTAAAAAAAAAAAAAAGAAATGAACTCATTACCTTACTCATGTAACTCTAACTCCTCTGTATAGCCTCTTTACAATAAAAGTTAAAAAAAATAAGTGAAGGGACAGAGTTCACACTTTGAGTTCAAACCACAACATTGACTAACACACACACAGAAAATCCTGGTGCAGGAAAACAGCATAGATATGGTAGAATAGAAGTAGTGATGGGCTAGGAATGTGGCTTAGTGGTAGAGTGCTTGCCTAGCCTGCATGAAGCTCTGGATTCAACTCTTCAGTACCACATCAACAGTAAAAGCTGGAAGTGGCACTGTGGCTCAAGAGGTAGAGTGCTAGCCTTAAGCAAAAGAAGCTCAGTGACATTGCTCAAGCCATGAGTTCAAACCCCAGGAAGAAGAAGAAGGAGGAGGAGGAGGAGGAGGAGGAGCAGGAGGAGGATGAGGAGGAGGACGAGGAGGACGAGGAGGACGAGGAGGACGAGGAGGACGAGGAGGAGGAGGGTGGTAATAAAACTCGTTCCCCCACCCTGCCCCCTCTCACTGAGTAGGTTGAAACCAACTAGTTTTTCATGGCATTGGCAGACTTGTATATTCAGAATAAAGTGAGACTTCTGATGGAATGCCTGGAAAGGAAAATACCACCTCTAAGAAATTTTCAGGGATGTTTCCAGTGGCAGTTTAGGCTGTGATCAGATTCTAGAAAAATTGCGCTTAAAACTCAAACTTTCTATCACCAATAGAATAATGTTTTCATTCATTCAGTACAGTGTTTAGGATAACTACAAATTGCTAGAAATTTTCTCAAGAAATACCAAAGCCACTTAGGGCCAAAGCTTTTACATTCTAGCAAATAGCTACAAGAAAGGGGATGCTAGTGAATGGGAATGCTAGCTAGTGCTTTGGAAAATTGAGAGAGGACCTAATAATTAGATTTAGGTGACTTTGAAGAAAGGTACAAAAAAGAAGAGGAGAATGTTGCATGAGAGAAAGAGGAATGTGGAATGTTGAATGGAAGTGTGACGGAAAAGCACTCCTGTGTTGCAGTTCATGTGCAGGAGGTCAGGATTGAACCAAAAGTTCACCTCTGGCTGGGTTCTGGTGGCCCACATCTGAAATCTTAGCGACTCAGGAGGATGAGCTCTGAGGACCTGGTTCAAAGCCAGCCCTGGCAGGAAAGTGAGACATTTCTAATTAACCATCAGAAAACCAAGTGGAACTGTGGCTCTAAGTGGTGGAGTTCTAGCCTTTTGTGAACAAACAGTCTTAGAAAGATTCATGAACAGGAAGAGAGAAAGAGAGGTAATGGAAAGGAGAGAGGAGAGGAAGATGAGAAAAAGGGGAAGTAGAGGAGGAGATGGTATAGGTTAGAAGAGGAGGGAAGAGAGATGATGGGGGGAAAGGAGGAAAAAGGGGAGAGAGTGAAGTGAAAGAAACAGAAAGAGAATAAGAAAAATTACACAGACATCAAGCCCCAGCTCTAGCACGTACTCACATACACACACACAAACAAAGAAAAAGGGAAAATAGTGAAATCAAGAGTACTTCTCTTCCACCCATCCTCTTCACTGAACACTGGTCCACATGGAATTTAAGATTCTTCAGCTCTCTTCATAACCTGGATCTCATCATTTCTCCTTTATTATTGCTGTCTACCCTATCATTCACCATGTACCCATCTTTGCCCTCTTGTGGCCCTCATTGCTTCGTTCACTAGAATCCCATCCATTCTTTGAGGGAATCACTGCTACTCAAATTTCCCTGAGCTGGATCAATGACAGCCCAGCCTTCCTCATGCTGAAAATCGCATCAGTCTGCTCTACAGTCTCAGCCTGCTATTCCCAGTGTACACATAGCAAAGGCCAGGTCTGCCCAATTCCTCCCCGTCATATGCTTGTCACCTAAAGGCAGCATCAGTCTCCACATAGCCTCTCTGGGCAAAGCTAATGTCCTGCCTAAACCAACACAAATATCGCAGTGGTGAAGGCTCATATCTAATCTTCCTGAATTTCTGTTCATGTGGGAATACAGTTAGCCCAGGCAGGATGTGTCTATAGGCAGAGTCCATCCAGGCCCCGTCCATCCACAGGTACCACTATATCTCCATGCCTTCTCAGGTCTCCTTTTCCTTCATATATTTCACCATGTTTAGCTGAAACAAAGGGGTTATATTTTAACGTATACACTTTGTGATTCCAAAAATGCACTCTTGGTGTTCAGAATGATTGACTATTGAACATCAGCTCCCCCAGCACAGTGGTTCACCCAGCATAAAAATTAGGGTATACTCTTCCATGAGGCCAATAGTCTTTCCCTTGGAACTGCCAAGGGAAAGCACCATACCCAAAGCCTGGTGCTCTGGGGAAAGGGTGTCAGCTGGCGGCCACTCTGGGGACTCATTGTGTCTCTACCAAGATAAGCTAACACTCAGTGCTGATCCACTTGTACAGTGCACATGTCCCTCCCTCCCTGTCAATTTGTTTACCAGCCCACCACCCCCTTTCTCCCACAACCATTTCTGAGGTCTCACTCACACAGCTGTGCCTCACATAAGCACACAAATCCCTTTCATAACAACACAGAAAACAAGGTATGCCACAGCAGACTAACAAAGTCAAATGCACTGCCTGATGCTGGAGGAGCTGCCTGTCATCCTAACTATCCCAGCAGCCTGTCTGGGAACACTCCATCTTCACTTAACTAGAAAAATGCAGGCCGGGAGCTATCATGTAATGGTAGTGTAATAAACAGCATGGCCAAAGGCATCCTCCTCCCCCCCACATGCTGAGCTCATTGTTCCCCTGGGCCTAGCTGTAGGGGGGGGTCAAGAAGGGATGGAACAGTGGGCTTCGTGGGGGCAGGGCAATTAGTGGAGGTTGAAACTTTTATAGCTGTTGGAGTGGGGGAGGGGCCCAGCCTATATATAGGCTGTCTGTTCTGAGGAGTAGGGGCTGGGGAGAGACAGACAGCAAGAGGCTCCATCCAGAGCAGAGCAGAGCAGAGCAGAGCAGAGCAGAGCAGGGACACCCTGTGAAGAGCTCTGAGGCCTGAGGATAGGCCACTGGAGAGGCAAGCAGAGGAGGAAGGAAGCAAAAGGCAAAGCCTTCCCCTTTGGAGGTTTGCAGACTATTTGGAGGTTTGCAAGTCTGGAGGTGTAACTCAAATGATAGTAAACAAGACATGACCATGCCAGCTGAAAAGGAGAAAGCGTGAAAGAGGGAGGAAAAACCAGAGAGAGTCAGAGTCAAATTCATGAGCAGGAAGTGAAGGAGAGAGAATGGAAGTGTGCATGAAAGGAACAAGAAGTGGGATAGGGGAAATAGAATAGTAGAAGTTATGGGAGAAAGAAAAGGGAAGAAGATGGTAGAGGAGGGAATGTGGGAAAAGGGAAGATAGGAAGGAGAAAAAAAGGAAACAGAATAAGAAAACAGCACTGAGGTCAAGCGTCCAAGTACCAGCATAAGCATACACACAAAAAGAAAAAGGGGAAAAAAGCATGGAGGAATCATGGAAATCAAAAGTACTTCCTTCCACCTACCCTCTTCACTGACCACTGGTCCATGTGGAATTCAGTATTCCTCAGCTCCTTTCATAACCTAGCTCCTGTCATTTCTCATTTAGGTTTAGTGTGCATCCTGTCATTTACCAGGTACTCATCTTTGTCCTCTTGTGGCCCTCAGTGCTTCTCTTACCAGAATCCCATCTCATTCTGCACCCCAAATAGCCCTGACCTGGACTCCTCATCCACCAGGAGGCCCAAGCCCAGCTCTAGCTGCAAATTTCAAGTCTTCTCTTCAGGTTCAGCCTCCTGATCCCAGTGCACACATAGCAAAGGCCTAACTCCTCCATTACACACTTGTCACCAAAGGCAGCATCAGCCTCAGCAACTGCCTCTGTGTGCAGATCTAATGTCCCTGGCTGAATCAACACTAATAGCCCAGGGGTGGAGGATCACATCCAATCTTACCCAACTTCTGCTCATGTACAGATGCACTCATCCCAGGCAGGGTCCATCCAATATCTTCATGCTTTCTTAGGCTTCTTGCTCCTTCACAGATTTCTCCACCTCTAGCTGAGAGGAAGGAAAAGTATTTTAATTCATACATTTATGTGATTCAAATTTGGTGGGGGGGGAGGATTGGGAATGAGGGTGGGGGGAGGATGGAAGGGATGGGGAGGGGAAACAAAGGAGGAGGCTACAATGCTTGATAAGAAATGTACTCATCTTGCCCATGTAATTGTAAAACCTCTGTACAGTATTTTCCCAATAAAAATTTTAAAAATAAATAAATAAAAAGAAAAAAATGAGCTCTGGATGTTCAGAATTCTGCTCACCAGCACTCTGATACCCTAAGAACAAAAACAGGGCTCTGCTATTCTTCCATGAGGCTTAGAGCCTTCTCATGGGAACTGAAGGGGAGAGGAAGAACAATGCCCAAATTCTGGGTGTTAGCTGGGGGACTCTGGGAACTCACAAAATCTCTACCCAGATATGACATCACTCAGTGTTCAAACCCTTCAATTTTGCACCTACTTCTCAACCTGTGCATTTGGCATAGCAGCCTACCACACCTGTCCTTCCCCCAACCATTTTCAAGGTGTTCCTCACACACCTGTCCCTCAGATAACTACACATCAGAGAAGCCATCCTGTGCTACACCAGTTTAACAAGATCAAAAGCATTGCTGATGGTGGTGGATCATGCCTGTAATCCTAACTCTTCCAGAAGCTAACACCCCGAAGATCACAGTTAAAGCCAACCTGGGCAGACTTCATCTTCAATTAACTAGAAAAATCCTGGCTTGGAGGTGTGACTCAAGTGGTACAGCACTGGTTATGAACATTCAAACTCAAAGAGAAGATCTAGAGAGGTGTAGGGAGCCGAGGCGAGACTCCGCCCACTCCCTTGCAGCTTTGAGGTAACCACCCCAGACGGTGCTTGGCGGGATGTCTGGGCTGTGCGCGTGCGCGAGCCAGGTAGAGTCCCCAGCCAATCCCATGACACCTGGTGAAAGGCAGGCGACCAACAATAGAAAGACCCGCGTTCCGATTCTCCTATATAAGCGGCTGTGTTTCGGGTGCACGCTCTCTCGCGCCCAAGCTCTCCTACAACTAAAAGGCTCTCCAATAAAGCATGATCTGAGAAGACTCCTGGTGTGGTGGTCGTTTTTCCTCGCTGGTCGAGTAGACGGTCGCTACAACTGGTGCTGAAACCCGGGAACGAACCTGGGACGGGACCCGCGCGAGAGGCCGAATTGGAGCCAGAACTCAACACGCAGAGAGGAGACATCGGTAAATATCCCCCGGTATGCTGTTCACTGTAGATTTAGATATTTATTGGTTGCTTGCATTGCTTCTTCCCTTGTGGCTTGTCTTTTTGATGGTGCGCACTTGCCTTGACCAGGGAGGGTTTGATTTAATCCAGGAAGGATGCAAAGTACTAACACGGCATCAGGATAGTCTATCAGAGTCAGCATACAGTAAGGGGGAGGAAAATAGGCCTAAAAGAAAAAGGGAAAAAAGACAAAAGGATCCTAAAGAATTAAAGCAAGAGGGGCTGCAGCCCTCACAAAAGGAGAAGGGTTTCAGAGAGGAGGAGGTCTCAAGGAGATCCCCGTGCCCTTCTTTAAAAGCAAACCGGTTCTCAGCCCTACATGTGGAAGGGCGGGACCAAGAATACAGTAATCTTGTGAGTGACTCAGAGGAAGAAATGTTAGAGGAGGAGGGAGAGCAGCTCGATCCAGCTGATAGTGAAGAGTTAGAAGAGGCTGCGGTGTAGCACGAGGCAGACAGATATGGAGGGTGGCGCCCCCTAGGGGTGGGAGTACTGCAGCAGCCAGGAAGAGGAAACAGAGCTGGCCCTCACCCATAGGCCCCCCGGGCGTGCCCGCCGGCGGGGCGGAGTCACTTTATAAAAGGCTGGTCGCCGTTAGCGGCAGCCTTTCCAGTTTTTGAAAATCCCATTACTAATGAGAGAATTCTTGAGCCGGTTTCCTACTTCCAGCTTAAGGATTTAGTTGAGGCAGTCCGGACTTATGGAGTGACGGCCAATTATACCACTGCCTTGCTTCAAAGGCTAACTATTAATGCTATGATTCTGTGGGAGCAAAAACTGTTCAATATTTTCCTGAATTAGTGGCTAAACAGGCAATTTTGATCTGAGAAAAAAAATAAAAATAAAAAAAATAATAAATAAAAATAGAGGCAATTTTGGGTATAAAGTATTGTTTGATGCACTTTGCAAAAATTCCAGATAAATTAATTATTCCATACACCCGTGAGCAAGTTGAAATTTTAGCAGCCACAGTGGATATGTGGGCAATTCTTGTTTGCTCATTTCCAAATGTAATTGATAATCATTATCCTAAGCATCCTCTGCTTGCCATAGTTAACAAAAATTTAGTGTATTTTCCTGTTGTCACATCAAAGGAGCCCTTGGCTGATGCTCTAACCATCTTTACGGATGGATCAAAATCTGGACAAGGTGCCTTTTTTGTTCAAGGACACAAACAGCCGGTAGTCTTTAATTTTCGGCCGAATGTCCCACAGGCTGTTGAATGTTTAATTGTGCTTGAAGTTTTTAAAAGATTTGATCAACCTTTTAACTTATTTTCTGATTCATTATATGTTGTAAATGCCGTTGCTTCTCTTGAAGTTGCTGCTTCAGTTAAGCAGGCCAGTACAATTTCTAATGTTTTGTTACAGATTCAATCCCTTATCTTAAACAGAAAACATCCTTTTTTTTTTTTTTTTTTTTTTTTTTGGTCCGGTTGTGGGGCCTGAACTCTGGGCCTGAGCACTGTCCTTCAGCTCTTCAGCTCAAGGCTAGTGCCCTACCACTTGAGCCACAGCGCCACTTCCGGCTTTTTTCTTTTTGCTTATGTGGTGCTGAGGAATCGAACCCAGGGCCTCAGGCATGCAAGGCAAGCGCTCTACCACTGAGCCAACTTCCCAGCCCAGAAAACATCCTTTTTATATTGGACATATTCGCACCCACTCTATGCTGCCGGGCCCGATGGCAAAGTGTAATGATTTGGTGGACCAGGCAACTCGGGCTGTGGCTCTGGTTGCTGCTGATCCTGTAGAATTGGCAAAAGACTTTCATAGATTGTATCATGTACCTGCTAATACCCTTAGGAAAAGATATAATTTGTCCAGGCATGTGGCAAGAGATATTGTTAAAGCCTGTAAATCTTGTGTTACCTTTCTTCATTCTCCCCATGTGGGGGTAAACCCCAGGGGGTTGAGACCAAACGCCCTATGGCAAATGGATGTTACTCATCTGACGGAATTTGGTAAGTTGAAATATTTACATGTGTCTGTGGACACCTTTTCTGGTGTCATTCATGCCACACCTTTGGCAGGAGAAAAGGTGTCTCACGTCAGAATACACTGCTTAGAAGCTTGGGCAGCTTGGGGAAAGCCCCTTAGACTTAAGACGGATAATGGCCCTGCTTATACTTCCCATGGTTTTCGCGCCTTTTGCGCACAAATGCAGGTTGCCCACACCACCGGATTGCCCTACAATCCTCAAGGACAAGGTATAGTGGAAAGTGCTAATAGAAGCATAAAAGAAATGCTTCAAAAACAAAAAGGGGGAATTGCTGAGTCCGCGTCCCCCAGGGAAAGACTTTCTCTTGCGCTCTTTACCCTTAATTTTTTAATTCTAAATGACAACGATCAGTCTGCCGCAGATCGGCATATGACAAGAGACTCCATGGATACTAAAGACATGGTTATGTGGAAGGATGTTATTAATAATAAATGGTATGGACCGGATCCGGTAATAATGAGATCCAGGGGAGCTGTTTATGTTTTTCCACAGAGTCAAGAAGTACCTCACTGGGTGCCAACGAGACTGACCAGGCCGGTGGAGACTGCAACAGAACCCCCTCTTGAAGATGCAGCTGATCTTCCTGCTGTTAGCAACAGTGCTAATAGCAATCCCTGTGATAGCTAAACCGATGATGCTGTGGGCTGTTACAATTTACTGACTGGATTGCCTCTGCGGTGTCCTTTTCCAAAGAGCGGGTGGGAGTCGGAATGTTTTTAGCCTGCTGCTTGGGAGGATGCGTTGTCTGCCTATGGTTGGTCTGTCGCCTTCGAGCCCAAACCAGAAGGGACAAGGTTGTTATCTTGCAAGCATTAGCCGCTTTGGAGAGTGGATCCTCACCCCAGATTTGGCTGTCGGCCCTAAGAGGCAGTTAAGCCTTACCATTCTGCATAGCCTTAGCACCCCGAGGGATCAGGGGATCCCATTGCACCGGGACAGGTATGCAATTTGCAATTTGGGACAGGGTGCAAGGCAAGTGCACTGCACTTGAGGAGATGGTTCTCATCTCCTCAAGAAGAGCATGCTGGGTTGCAAGTGGGTTGATGCCCAAGATCCCACCTCTGCAAAAAAGGCATCGGACGGGCCTGGTCATCACTGGGGAAGGCGCGCCCCTCAGGCGAAGGCCAGTGCAAGGTCCTAATGTCTTAGACAGAGGCCCAACCTCTACTCTTACCTGTTGCCATAAAACAAAGAAGGGGGAACTGTAGGGAGCCGAGGCGAGACTCCGCCCACTCCCTTGCAGCTTTGAGGTAACCACCCCAGACGGTGCTTGGCGGGACGCCTGGGCTGTGCGCGTGCGCGAGCCAGGTAGAGTCCCCAGCCAATCCCATGACACCTGGTGACGGTGAAAGGCAGGCGACCAACAATAGAAAGACCCGCGTTCCGATTCTCCTATATAAGCGGCTGTGTTTCGGGTGCACGCTCTCTCGCGCCCAAGCTCTCCTACAACTAAAAGGCTCTCCAATAAAGCGTGATCTGAGAAGACTCCTGGTGTGGTGGTCGTTTTTCCTCGCTGGTCGAGTAGACGGTCGCTACAGAGAGGCAGGAAAGAAAAAGACAGATTTATGAGGACAGAGGAAGGGAGAAGGGAAGAGAAGATGAAGAGAAGAAGAAAGAGAATAGGAAAAGAGGAAGAAGAGGAAGAGATGAATAGTCTGGAGGGAAGTTACCTGGAAAAGGGGAGAGAGGAAATGGGGAGAAAGAAGAGAGAGAAAAGGAGACACAGAGAAAATCACCCAGTTCAAGTGCCAGTACCAGCACACACTCACAAATACATACCCACAACAAAAAGAAAGGAATGGAAAGGACTGAGAAAATAAGGAAAATAACACTATTTCCCTTCCCATCCACCCTCTTCACTGGAGACTGGTCCATGTGGAATTCAGGAGTCCTTAGCTTCATCTTCTCAGCTGTCTTTCAGCATCAGTGTCAACCTTGCCTATCAGGAAGGTGCCCATCCTTTGCCCTCTTTTGTTCTGCATTGCTTCTTCTCAATGGAATACATTCTCAACCTGTTAGCTGTGCTCTATTCCCCAAATAATCCTGAGCTGGATCATTGATCCAACAGAAGTCACAGCCCACCTTCTGCTGCAAATCTCATCAGCTGCTTTGCAGGCTCAGCCTCCTGACCCTTGTGCACACATAGCAAAATCAGGTGTGCCGAAATCCTCCCTATTACATGCTTGTCAGCTGAGGCAGCATCAGACAAAAGCACTTGCTATGTGGAAATCTAATGCCGCTGGAGAAGCGAACACAAATAACCCAGTGATGGATCATATCCAAACATACTGAATTTCTGCTCATGTCCCAATACAGTCATATCAAGCAGGGCCTATCCATAGGCAAAGTCCATCCAGGCCCCGTCCATCCACAGGCACCAATATATCTCCATGCTCTCTCATGTATCTTGCTGCTCCTTCCTAGGATTCTCCACCTGGTGCTGAAAGGAAGGGTAATGTTTTAATTCATAAAGTTTGTGGAGCTAAAACTGGGCTCTGGATGTTCAGAAGGTTCTAATATTTTAGACTCAGGTCTCCCAGTAATCTTTTTTCCCTAGGGGAACAAAATGTACTTTGCTATTTCTCATGAGGCCTAGAGACTTCAACAGAGAAAAGCCAAGAGAAAGGAAGCACTGTGCTGAAGCATGGTGCCCTGCAGAAGGGGTGACACCTGGGGGCCTCTGAGGGGACTCCCAGAATCTCTATCAAGATATCCCAATTCTCAGTGCAGACAGTCTTGAACAGTATACATGCCTTGCCTCTCTATTGATTGTACACACTATCCCACAACCCCCTTCAACATCCATTTGTAACTTGTCCCTCACACAGCTGTCCCCCAGACAAGTACACAAATCCCTTTTTCCACATTAGAAAAGCCAACCTGTGTCTCACCAGATGAACAAGGTCAAAAGTACTGCCATGTATGTATGGTTCTAGACGGAAATCCTAACTATTCCAGAACTTCACACCCAGAACAGAGTACTTAAAGCCAGCAAAAACACAGCATAGAAATGTAGGCTTGGCATCTAATCTTCAATAATGGAGCTAAAAAGATAGAATCGAAGAAAGACAGCCTCTTCAGTAAATGGTGCTGGCAAAATTGGTTAACTACTTGTAGAAAACTAAAGCTAGATCCTTATATATCATGCTGCACAGAATCAACTCCCAATGCATCAAAGACCTCAGAGTCAAAGCAGACACTCTGAAAACATTACAGGATAGAATAGGAGAAACCCTAGGTCTCCTTGGCACGGGTCCAAATTTTTTTAATAGAGACCCAGAAACTCAACAAATCAAAGAAAGGTTGGACAAATGGGAGTGCATGAAATTGCAGAGCTTCTGCATGGCAAAGGACATAGCTAGCAAGATCAATAGAAAGCCCATGGATTGGGAGAAGGTCTTCATACAACGGACAAGGGTCACATAACTAAAATATACCTGGAACTCAAAAAATTAAATCCCCGGGGCTGAGAAGGTGGCTCAGTGGTTAAAGCGCTTGCCTTGCATGCCTGAGGCCCTGGGTTCGATTCCTCAGCACCACATAAGCAAAAAGAAAAAAGCCGGAAGTGGCGCTGTGGCTCAAGTGGTAGAGCGCTAGCTTTGAGCTGAAGAGCTGAGGGACAGCGCCCAGGCCCAGAGTTCAGGCCCCATGACCGGACCCAAAAAAAAAAAAATTAAATCCCCCAACAACAAATCTTCAAAGAAACAACTGCCCAACAATTAAGTCGGCTAATGACTTAAAGAGAAACTTCTCTGAAGAGGAAAGAAGTATGGCCAATAGACACATGGCCAATAGACACATGACCAATTGACACACCTCCCTAGCCATAAATGAAATGCAAATCAAAACAACATTGAGATACCACCTCACCCCAGTTAGGATGGCTAAAATCAAGAACTCTAATAACAACAGATGCTGGAGTGGAACTTTACTGCATTGTTTTTGGGAGTGTAAACTTGTCCAACCACTTTGGATAGTAGTATGGAGGTTCCTCAAAAGACTCCACATAGACCTCTCCTATAACCCAGCATTCCCACTTTTGGGCATTTACCCAAATGCTCACAAACAATACCACACTAAAGCTACTAGCGAAACTATGTTTACTGTAGCATTATTTACCATAGCTAAGATATGGAACCAACCCAGATGCCCCTCAGCAGATGAATGGATCAAGAAAATGTGGTATATATACACAATGGAATTCTATGCCTCCATCAGAAAGAATGACATTGCCCCATTTGTTAGGATATGGTAAGACTTGGAAAAGATTATATTAAGTGAAGTAAGCCAGGCCCAAAGAAACATAGGTCCCATGGTTTCCTTTATTTGCAATAACTAGTATATATCTGAGTCAAGCAGAAACAGTCAGATAAGTTGATGTAATGGGGAAATGAACCCTAAGGTATGTATTCAAATGTTTTTTTTTCTTTCATGGGATTGTTTCTAACACATAAGATTATTTCTTTGTTGCTTTGTATGTCCCTCCCCAACAGTATAACCCGTGCTTTCACTGTATTTGATGTTGGTATAATTTGTGGAGGGGAAGGAAAAAAACAAATCTTTTAAATAGGGAATACAGGTGGACTTATTGCAACAATGCGATGTACAAGTCGTTATGTTGAAAACAAACTTTACAACTTTGGCAGAGTAGGGGTGAGGGGAGAGGAGGATTGGAGGAGGTAGGATTGACTGGGGGGGCGGAGGAAGGATGGGAAGGGATGTGAGGGGAGACAAAGGAGGAGACTACAATGCTTGATAAGAAATGTACTCATTATCTTGCCCATGTAATTTTAACCCCTCTGTACAGTATTTTCACACACAAAAAAAGAAATGCAGGCTTGGAGGTTGGAATCAAGTGGTAGAGCACCTGTGATGTACATGCAAACTGAAAGAGAAAGAGAGGAGAGATAGAGACAGAGACAGAGGCAGAGAGACAGATTCATTCAAATATCTGCTCATGTGTAGACACAGTCATCCCAGGCCTGGTCCATCCACAGATATCACTATATATCCATGCTTTTTCAGGTCTCTTGTTTTTTAACATGTTTATACACCTCTACCTGAAAGGAAAGAAAATTAGCTTAATTCATACACTTTTCCAGTGTAACCAGGGACTCTGTTTGCTCAGAATGTTCTCAAATTTGAAACTCAGCTCCCTCAGCACTCTGATTCCCATTAGAGAAATTTGGACTCCCAGGGCAGTTGCAATTGTAAGTAACCTGTGTAGGAAATCGGGTCTTTAAAATTTACTATTTTTTTTTTTTACTGTGAGTAAATAAGTCTGAAATAAGGGACTTTTGGATGATGGCATAATGTTAGAATGGTGATTAGGTGTAGACAGAACACACAAGAAACTGCATTAAAATGGAGGAAAGTTGGGGCAGAAACTACTCTCATGGTCCATGGAGACAGTTCTATTTTCCCAATGAAGATGTGCCCTTGAGTTTCGACCCAGCCAGAGTAAATAGTGTTCTCAGGAGTTGTACACAGTCACCTAGAGACTGCCAAAGGAGAAACGAGTCCAGGATGCCACCTTCCCCTAAGATCCCCCTGAAGCCCAAGGGCCTCACTTTAAACCTAAGTAAACAAACTAGGTAAATAAGTAGGAAAATATGCAACATATCTGGAAGGTGAGATGATGACCTACTGCAGCATTTGGGACACAAACACCTTAGTGTTCGGAGACAAATGGGAAAAGTTGTTTAATAAAGTGACATTACTTGAAAGTAAGGGATTGAGGTGTATTCACCAAGCTCAGAAGGTACAGACAGCTTGAGGCCACATTTCAGCCTACTTTTCAAAATTTAAAAGTCAGCTCCTTGTCAGCTGTCCTTTCACTAGAAAGAATGCTAGCTGGAGAACCCCCTAGCTATGCTAGGACTATGCCTGGCTATGCTGGATTGAGACCTTTGCTGAGGATTCTGGGCACACAGCAGTGTGAACTTCCTGTATGACTCCCTCCCCTCCTGCAGCTCTTCAATTCCACATCTCTCTGATTTTCCACACCCTAGTGCTGTGGCAGAGTTCTGCACATCTTTCTCTGGAACAGCTTTGTTCTTAAGCTGTGGACATTAGTTTTTGGGCTTCACACAGTACCAGAGTTTGTGAAAAATGGTGACTATCCTGTGAGCCACACTCTTCTAGCCCCATCACTTATTCCATCTGGAGGCTATGGATTCCCCGTGTGGCTGCCAAGAGGGAAGGGCATTTTCAACCAAGTGTCAACTCTCTAGTCTGCTCAGCCAGCTAAAAGAATCCTGGCCCCAGATTAAGCTAGTACTGGAGCTTTGTGGGGAGCAGAGTGGAAGGACAGGCAGACTAGGACCTTGGCCTCTCTTCAGAGGCAACTGTTTGTTATCATCTGGCAATTGAAATTCTGAGGGCAAACTGAAGGTGTTAAGTTGTGCAGCGAAGCTGACTCCCCTTCATTGAGAGAGGGCTAGTGCAAAGTTCCTGAGGAGTTGTACACAGTGGAATAGCTAAAGTCATCATTTTCCACTCCACACTTCTGGCACTCTCTTTTTAGTTTTCTTGGATGACCAGATAAGTACTCATGGCTTCATTGAATGCCCTGTCCTGGATTGCCTTTTCAATGTCAGCTATATTGTACCCCATGTCACACAGAACTGTGACACTAATGGAGTCCAGCTTGCTGGGCAGTGGCTCATCAGGAAGCAGGCCAAACCCCACATCTACAGCCAGCCATGGGTTTCTCAGTGACATCCACAGTCAGCAGTTTGGAAAGTAGATTGTGTCTCTTCGCAGATAGATAAAAGGGAGCTGTGTACATGGCCTCAAGGATGTGTAGCCATGTCTGCCATCTTCCTCCCTTCAAATGGGAACTTTCCTGTTGTCCTCACATACAGAAGCATACCTGGGATCTAAATGTCCTGTTTATAGACATCATACATTTTGTAAAGGAACATTTCACGAGGTCTGAATATCAAGGCTCCACAAAACCCCTTTAGCAACTGCCCCAGCAACACCGTGATGCTCAGCCCCAAATCACTGACTTTGGCATTGCATTTGCCATCCAACAGGATGTTCCTGGGCTTCAGGTATCTGTGTGTGATTTCGTTCTTGTGAAGGTATTGCATAGCACTCACCATCTGCTTGAACAGCCTCCTGGCTTCATAATTGACTAGGTGGTGGCAGGAGGATTTGCCAGTCAACCCTATCCTGTACTGGCTGTTTTTACTACATTTTGTCACAACTCACTTTCAAGGCCTTTTGAGTCAGGGTGGGTGGAGTTCCTGCCTCTTGTCTCTTGAAGGGTTATTCATTTGCTTTGAAATTAAAATGTCATCAATTTGAAATTATTTACATTGTTTCAAAACCAAACAAATTGATGTTCGTATGTTTTTTGGTCATGTGCGGGCTTGAACTCAGGGCCTGGGCACTATTCCTGAGCTCTAATGCTCAACCACTTTGAGCCACAATGCCACTTACAGTTTCCTGGTGGTTAACTGAAGATAAGTGTCTCATGGGCTTTCTACTCAGGGTGGCTTTGAACCTAGAACCTCAGATCTCAGTCCCCCAAGGAACTAGGATTACAGGTGTGAGCCACCAGTACCTGGCACAAATAGGATTTTAAAAAGATGCCAAGTTTAACCTTAGGATAAGACCATGAGGTCCGAAGGGCTGAGACCTTACCATAACTGTTGCTGAGTAGTTCAAGTTCTTGTCTGCCATTGCTCTGTAAAGGACTCTCTGTTTATCTGAGTTTGCCCATAGCAATGTTTTTATTTTGTATTTTATTTCATTTTTAAAAGGTTTCAGTGACATTATTTTCCAAATATGTTTATGGAACAGCCACCATTGTCAATTGCCGGAAGTGGAAAAGTTCCCAAGGTGTTATTCTTAATAAGTCATTACTAACTATTATGATGCAGGATGGAACTCTTAATGGCTCTTGAAGGAAGATAGAATCTTTCCTAATTAGGTTTTTATATTCTATAAGTAATTGTACAGGACTCAGAATGTGCGTTAGTGGTAGAGTGCTCACCTAGCATGCACAAAGCTCTGCTTTTGCTTCCTCAGTTCCACATACATAGAAAAGCCAGAAATGGAGCTGTGGCTCAAGTGGTAGAGTGCCTCAAGCAAAAGAAGCTCAGAGACAGTGCCAAGGCCAAGTTCAAGACCCAGGACTGGCAAAAAAAAAAAAGAGACAGGGGTAAATGATCTGAATAGAAATTTCCAAAAAGAAGAAATGCAAATAGGCAAAAATATATGAAAAAATGTCCAGTGTCTATAGCCATGCTGGAAAACTTTTAAAAAATCAAAATGATAGAAAGATAACACATGCTGGCCAGGATGAAGAGAGAACTCCTGTCAGACAGATTGTAAATTGATACAAGCATTATGGCAAACAGTTTGAAGGTCTCTAAATAAATACATGAACTCAAGTACAATTATAATATGTCTATTTCTAGATTATTTATAGCAGCTCAGGTATAGATTCAGTCTAAATGTCTATCAATGGAGAAATTGGTAATGGTCTCTCTCTTTCACACACATATATACATGCACACACACATACATACTCACACACACATACACACACACACACACACACACAAACACACACAAAGGAGAATTTTCCAAGCATAACAGTGATTGGAAAGCTATCATTTCGTGACAAATGGAAGCAAAGATTAAGTAAAGTTATCGAGACAAATGGCCCAGGATCGCTCAGATATGTAGAGAATAATGTTGACCATGGACTAGTGCTGGCCAGAGGTTGGGAAGGAGGGATGAAAAGGGGGAAGGTGAGGTTTGTTTGATCAGTGTGTGTCATGTCCTGTGTACGATTACTACTTGCTTATAAAAAGCATCAATATTAAGATAGTCATCTTCCATTTCCAGAAGAGAACCATTTCTCTCTGCCTAGATGACACCACTGCAGCCTAGGCCCCTGCCCCTGTCCCTAGCTGGTCTTCCCATTCCCCCTTCCCTGTCCCTCCCAAAATCATCCTTGTAAACACAACCCACAGCATACTATTCTCTGTCTGTTTATGAGTGTGGGTGGGTGCAAGCACAGGCCAATACGTGGGCTTGAAGTCCATGTTCAAGGTGAGTGCTCTACTCCTTAAGCCACAGCTCCACTTCCAAGTTTTCTGGGGTCATGCACTTTCCTACACAGGATAGATTTTAATAATGACCTGGCAGCAGCCAGCCATAGAATACTTTTTTATCTGCATGCATGTTGTTTTTACTGTAGCACCATTCACAATAATATAGGGTATCATTCAAGTGTCAATCACTGGACCAATAAAAAGACAGTACATACATATTGTAGTACATTATTCAGCCTAAAAAAATAAACAATAAATTTTCCTGGCTCTGGTGGCTGCTGCCTGTCATCCTAACTATACATGAGATAGGAGGATTGAAGTCAAAGCCAGCCCAGGCAGGAAAGTCCATGAGACTCTTACTTCAAATATCCATCAGAAAACCAGGAATGGAGCTGTGCCTCAAAGAGGTAAAGTGTTAGCCTTGAGCTAAATGCTCAGGGACCACTTACTGGCCCTAATTCAAGCACCAAAAAGGAACCAGAAAAAAGAAACCAACACTCAGACACTATGGATGGAACTGGAGGACACTCAGTTTCATGAAGTAATACAGGCAGAGGAACACCAATATCAAACATACCCTTTCATATTGGAAGAAATGTGGCTTTAGAATAGACAGGAGAACTACAGGACATTGTTGAAGCATGATGGGTCACCCCTCTGCCCACAGCCTCCTTTGGTGAAGGAGGCTTCTCTGATCCTGTCTCTCTCCACTGAGCCCAGGCTTCCTTGCTGCAGCCACACTGGCATTTGTACTGTACCAGCTGGGGGCCACTGCTATTCCAACTGCCTGGAATGCTTTTCCCAACACCCAGCTGCTCAATCCCCTATCCTTCCCCAAAACCCCCTTGCCAAAAAGGTCTCCTCTGATACTTAAAAATAAAACCTTGTGCACATGTGTACACAACACACATCTGCAAACGCACAAAAACATAGAGTATTTCGAACACTCATCCTGAATTTTTCTGCCTTAATCTTCATTTTCATATATACTATGTGGTATTTTTGTAAAGTTTGGGTATTCTCATTCTCCATGCTTGAGTGTAAACTCACAAAGAGAGGTATTTTTATGCTGTTCCCAGCATTCTGTCAGTCTTCAGCATGATGTGACTGATCCTGTGGGCACTCAGTAAATGTCCATTGAATGAAAGCCTACCTATTCCCTCACACACTTATTCAACAAGTATACTGCCATACATGGTCAAAGCTCTTTCCCACTGTTTTCCCATGACTCCTCTCCACAGCCCCTGTCACCCTTGCCTCGTGGTCTCCCCACCTGTGTTTCCAAGCCCTTTGCCTGAAGTTTCTGCCCCTCAATCTTACATATGGAGATGGTGTACACACACCAAATAACCTGTTCCTCCTCTGGGAAGCCTTTCCATACATTAGGCACCCTCTCTACTGCTCTGGGACTACTAGAAACTAGCCTCAAGACAAACCCACTGACATGAACTGAAGTCTACTCCCTCATTTCAGGACGCCTGAGACAAAGAAAAAGAACTTAGAAACCATGGAAATTCACAGTTCTTCCCTCCCGACCCACCCACTTCACTGAACAATGATCCATGTGGAATTCAGGTGTCCCTAGTTTCCTACTCTCAGCTCTCCTTCAGCATTAGGGTCAGCCCTGTCTATCAGCAAGGTGCCCATTTCTTGTATACTTTTGGCTCTCAGTGCTTCTGTCACAAAAATCCTATCTTATTCTCTGGGAAGAGCTCTGTTCCCTAAATAACCCAGAGGTATACCCTGTTTCACTGGGAGCCTCAGTCTTCTCCTGCTGCAAATCTCATCAGTCTGCCCTACATGCTCAGCCTCTTGACTCCAGTGAACATACAGCAGAGGTCCAATGTGTCCAATTCCTCCTCATCACACACCTGTCACCCAAAGGCAGAATCACCCTCAGTACTTCCTCTGTGTCCTCTAATGTCCTGCTGAACAAATATCCCAGTGGTGGAGGTTCATATCTAATCTTACTGAAGTTCTGCTCATGTCTGCATGTACTCATCTCCATCCACATGCTCCTATATTTTCATTCTTTCTTAGGTCTCTTGCTCATTCAAAGGTTTCTCCACCTCTAGTTGATAGGAAGGAAAAGTATTATATTTCCTACATTTTTTGGTTCAAAAATGGGCTCTGGAGGTTTATAGTGTGGCAATATTTGAAACAGCTTCCTCCACACTATGTGCCCTAGGACAATAATCAGGCCCTACTCTTCTTCCATAAGACCTAGAGGCTTCCCCTGAGAACTGCCAGGGAAAAGGAAACACCATGTCCAAAGCCTGCTGCTCTGGGGAAGGGGGGTGTCAACTGGAAGCATCTTTGGGGACTCAAAGGGTCTCTCCTAAGAATCTGACATGTCTCAGTGCTGAAACCCTTGTATTATGGAAATGTAATTCTCTGTCCATTTTCCACAGCAGCCCAACCCAACACCCTTTCCTTCCCCCAAACATTTCTAAGTTGTCCCTCATACAAGTATACAAATTCCTTTTGTAATTACAGAGAAACCAACCTGTGCTGTACCAGATTCACAAATTCTAGGTGCTGGAGGTTCACCTGTATAATCCTAACTACTGCACACGCTGACACTGAGAAGACTGTAGATAAAGCCAGCTTGAGCAGACTCCATGTCCAACTCAGTAGAAAATCAGGACTAGAAGAGTGACTCCACTGGTAGAACATCAGCCAGAAACACATTCACACTCAAGAGAGAGAAAGGGAAAGAGGGGGAGAAGGAAAATGGACAGAGAGAAAAACAGAGGGACATGCATACATACCTAAAGACAGAGAGACAAAGAGACAAATTC